>NC_056731.1:1651373810-1651513996 GCF_019279795.1 Protopterus annectens | reverse complement strand
AAAAGGGAATACATTTACATTTGTACAATACTGTCTGGGGCTTTTTAGTGCTTATTTACAAAAAATAAAAAAGGTTGTTGTAGGGGCTCGAACCCTGCTTGCCTACACATAGGGCGGTACTCTACCACTAAGCTATTATTTCTTGGCTTACTTTGCATATTTAGTTCTTATATCCTTTTCCCTGACTGCTAACTGTGATTGCGCTTAGTAGCACACCAGCACACAGTAGCAAACATTTACGGGGTTTAACAAAAAAAAAAAGGTTTTCATTTACTTTTATGACATCTCTTCACTTTATACACTGATGGCCAGTCGGGGCATGTGTTGTATAGTGTGTTTATTCACATTTTCATGGCCTTTCTCGTGGCTGTTTACTTTCAGCCATTATAGTTTTCCGGGGGCGTGTCCACTTGCAGAGCTTAGCCTACAGACACGCCCCCTACTCTCTTACACGGACCGTGTAAGAGTTACTGGTGTGATTCAGCATGCCTCATGCACCTCATGCATATGCATGACATGCTGACATCACACAGTTTAACTGCAGCCTCCGTGTAAGAGTTATAACTCTTACACGGAGGCTTCCTGAATCTGGCCCATTGTCTTTTACTGCACTTCCCAGTCATGAAAGGTCTTATTAGAATGTTTATGTATTTGTTAGCCAGGTAAGTGGATTTATTCATAAACTTTCCTGAGTGGCAGCATCTTCAAGCAGGATCAAGATCATTGTCACAATCAGCCAAAAGTCTGTGAAACTGAGGAAGGTTTAATGTACTAAACCAGTAAGTGACAGCCTTCCTGAGCAGGTCCAGTCCTATTTCAGGGGAGATACAAGCAATTCTGAAAATGTTAGGTATTGTTTTTATCTGGACTCAAACAAAATGCAAAAAGATAAACGTCAGCCAGTATATGTACCTGACGGCAAATTAATATTGATAAACAATGTACTAAGTCATAGCATAGCTATTTCAAACATGAACATGGGGGGGGGGGTTCTGATTTTGTAATGTACAATAGAACCATATGTATGTTTTGACATTTAAGACTACTTAAGGACACCTTTCTGCCAAGAGTAAAGACACCAGATCAACTGAAATAACATTCTTTATTTATTTTTTACCTGCACTATTCTCTATCTGGGATGACCCAGGAGTAGAATCAGGTAATGTGATTTGCTTTTGTCTCACAGTATTTAATGCTACTCAATGCTAGAAGTCTAAATCTCAAAATGCACTCACTCGAGGCACTCCTTAAAATGGAGAACATCGATATCTGTGCAGTGACCGAGACCTGGTTCAAAGCTCCAGAGAGCACCCCTGCACTACCAAGCTGCAACTCATACCACACTTTTCAGCCATGTAACCTGGACCGGAACATCAAAGGCGGAGGTGTGTCCATATTCATTAAGGACATCCATACCTCCAGGCTAGTAGCTCGGCATAATGCATCTGAGGTTATCCAAGTGCAACTAACTCTGGGCAAAACTGCAATCCAAATTGTAGCTTGCCACAGATCCCCCACCATACCCCAAGATTCCCATTCCTCTTTTCTTGATGTACTGGAAAATATTAGGGTTCAACCAAACACCCTAATAATGGGTGATTTCAACTACCCCACCATTAACTGGGAAAACTACTCGTGTACCAACTCCTTCACACAACGCTTTCTGGAATTCATAAACTGCAATGCCCTGGATCAACTTATCCACACCCCCACCAGAGGCAACAATATCCTAGACCTAGTCATTACCAACATGAGTGACCGGTGTTCCACACCTGAAGTCAACTCCTCGTTGGACCGATCCGACCATAAGCTAATCACTCTTGATATCCACATCCCACCCCCACCCCCATTAAGGAAACCATGGTAAAAAATTTCTCCAAAGCCAACTTCATGCTTCTTATGACAGAAGTGGTGAACTTCATGACACCCATGCAGATGGACAATACAGTAACGACTGCTGAATCCTACACAAATGCACTCTATAAGCACTTACATGAGTGCATGGATCATGCTATCCCAAACAGAACCAAGACGCTATCCTCCAAAAAAAGGGATAGCCAATCTGGTGGTCCCCTGCCATAAACAAACTGTGCAACAAAAGGAAGAAATTGTTGCAAAAGAGAGTAAAATCCCATGAGTGGAGGGGCTCCCTGGTCAGCCTCAGTAAGAAGCTGAGATCCCTTATAAGATCCTCCAAAGCTGGCTACGAAAGCAAAATTGCCACTGATTCTAAGGACAACTACAAATCATTCTAAAGCTATGTCAAGAATCTGAATGGCAACACCCAGATCTGCTCTGAGTTACAGCACAACGGCATGAAAATTACAAAACCAACTGATATTGCCAACATCCTGGCAGATAGGTTCAGTGCTAACTTTACCCACCCCTCACCCCTAAAGGGCCCATATCTAAACAGGAAGAATGCAGAGTCCCTGTAATCACAACTATGCAGGTAAAAACTGCACCCTCTAAAGCCAAAAACACAGCATCCATGGGACCGGACAACATCCCAGGCTGCATTTTACACGAACTTCAGAACAAACTAGCTCCCCACCTAAGCACCATGTTCAATCATAGCCTCACATCAGGCTTTGTGCCCACTGAATGGCATACAGCAACAGTTATCTCACTCCACAAAGAGGGAGCCACCAATGATCCCAGGAACTATCGCCCTATTAACCTGACAAGCCTGGTCTGCAAGGCCATGGAACGTGTCATCATGGAACTCATAAACAAAGACATTGGTAACCTCCAAACTCTGGATCCCACCTAGTTTGGGTTTGTGAAAGGCAGATCGCGCCACCTGAACCTGATCGACTTCTTTGAAGCAGTCACCAAAGCTGTAGATGAGGGTAAGGTGGTTCACACAGCCTATCTTGACCTCGCCAAGGCTTTCAATACCATCCCCTATTCTGGAATTATAGCTAAACTCACTAAATTAGGTATAAATCCCTATGTCACAAGATAGGTTGCCAACTGGCTCACTGACAGAACCCACACTGTAAAGGTTGCACACTCCAAATCTGACCTCAAACCAGTGACAAGTGGAGTACCACAGGCTTCAGTCCTGGGACCTCTCCTGTTTGGTATCTACTTCTCTGAAGTACAGGCTAGCACAGAAGGCCTCTGGCTAACAAAGTTTGCAGATGACTGCAAACTAGGAGCCATAGTCGAGTCCCCAAATGATATGGAAATCCTACAGAAGGGGCTCGCTCAGACAAATGCCTGGTGTCAGAGCCATGGCCTCAAGCTCAATGCCAAAAAGTGCACTGTCATCCCCTTTGGTAAAAACTCTGTACCCATGAACTATTACATAGGCAGCAGTCTACTTACCACTGAATGTGGGATAAGAGACCTTGGGACCCAGGCAGACAGTAGTCTGTCCTTTGATAGTCACATCGCCACAGTAGTCAGGAAGTCCTTCTACGTGGCACACCTCATACCTACCTATGAACCTATAAGAAGGGCTCAAGGACTTTGCTGAGTTTTGAGGAAAGCTTGCTGTGAAGACTGGCCCTTTATCTACTTATTAACAGGTAAGAACTCTGGACATAAGTGTTCCTTTTCTGGGATGACCCAGAAGCAGAATCAGGTAATGTGATTTGTTTTTGTCTCACAGTAGGTAAATGGAAGTTGAAAGAATCAGACCCCATTCTCTTGGCTACAGGAAGCAGCTCTTTAACAGTTCTGAGCCTTAACCCTCTGCACCAACTGCCAGACAACTTGCTTCTGCTCCTAGATGGCAATTCATTTCATCAGGCTCATTAGTAACAGTTAGTCAAAGATTTGTTACCATGCAACCATCAGACAAACAATCCAGTGCCCCATCCAGGACTAAGCCCAGCAAGTTAAATAAATTTTTAAAACAACTTAACTAAACTAGTTTAAAATAACTGAAGCAAACTGAAAACTTTTTTTATACAATGTAAAGTAAAATTACTAACATTATTTTTTTGTGGCTCTGTTGCTAAAAGGAATATAAACCATCCCAATCAATGAAAAATATTGCACTTCCCAATATATATATATATATATATATATATATATATATATATATATATATATATATCTCAGATAACACAGCGACAGCAACCATGCAATTCTTAAGAGTAGCTTATACCAAACGACACAGATACTTTCATAAAAAACTGATTTAATAGTGCACTCAGTTGGTTAGCGCTTTCACATCATAGCTTCATCAGACCACTTAGTAAACTGAGTACATAGCTTTTAAAATAACAACATCCAATCACAAAACTCAAATGTTAACATTACTTCCTGCATCGTCATATCATAATAACCTGACCTCTAGTGGAACACTACCATAACTAACTAAAAAATGTTATCTCATAGTTTAGACATAACGTATTTGATTCATGTATTATAATACTTGAACATTATTCAATTTGATTGCTGTTTGTATACTTTAAACATACATGAAAATCCAACATAAACATTAAAAAAAACAACATGTTTTAAAAAATCACTCGCTACGTGAACATATATTATTAACTTATCAGCACTTCAAAGCAGCGTTCCTAATTCATTAAAAAACACACAACATGAACGTTGCTGTCAAATAATTCAAATATAATGTACATAGCCAGCAAATTATAATAATTCAAAAACTATGATCATACAAGTCTTTAAAGCAGCAAAACGTCCATATAACCACAATTCTCATTCATAGCATAAAGCCGATATCTATTCACAGCCTTCAATGTCGTATGAACACTTTAACCAACGTTCGCTATTCTATACTGCACACATCTATGTGCTGCTACCATATATTGCTAGTATAAGGTTCATAGTTTAGCAAAAATGATTATTGACCAATCTCTATGACAGCGGAGTGCACACATATCCGTAAATTGCATTCACACCATATACGGGTAAATGGACACGTCCTTAAAACAAAAATTCCTGACTTCAATCTAAAAACAATATTACAACAAAGAAGGGTAAGCAAAACATAATCTAAACGAACCATATAGGCTCGATGGATGCACAAATAGTAAACCATTACACTAAACTTATAACAATCCATCATTTTAAACTCTCTATCATAAACTTCAATAGTGCATATATTCTATTATTTATGCTCTACTTATATATATATATATATATATATATATATATATATATATATATATAAAAGTTATATATATAGTACACCAAACAAATCTATCCTAACAAAGTCTCATAATAAACAACTAACCAAAAAACTATTATTACAAGAAATTGTTAATAATGAATACCAATCACAAAGAATATGATGAGAGTCTCAGAATAAGTATTGACATAAGACATAGTGCCATAAAATAATATATATATATATATATATATATATATATATGTATGTATGTATATATATATATATATATATATATATATATATATATATATATATATATATATATATATATATATGTATATGTGTGTATATATATATATATATATATATATATATATATATATATATGTATATGTGTGTGTGTGTGTTAAATTGTTGTGAAATGTCAAAAGTAACCAGACTCACAATGATTTCAGCTTCAAGAATTAATCCTTTTTTAATTTGCCACTTATGGAATATAGACAGATTACACAATATTTTGTTTAAAATCAGAAATTTCAGCAATTTGTATTCTAGTAGAAATAAAATTCATCCATGTTCTACCTCTTTCAACTACAACAAAAGTGAAAAATAGACAAAACATTGTCTTATCATCCTCATTTCATACCTCTCAACCTCTCAGGACAAGAAATCTGGACAAAGACAGAAATAATGGGGGGACAAAGGCCCTAAAATAAGTACATGTTTTACATATTGCTTCAATAAACTTACAAAGTTGCTAGAATAACAGATTTTGCATTATTATGCATTTTTCTGAAGGATGTGAAGTCTGAAACTCAAATGTCTGTCGCTATTTAGTATTACTTAATGACTTAAATCCTCATTTTATCAAGAACAGACCAAAATACAATGCAAAAATCTGGAGAGTTGAGATGTATGCTTTCCCTCAACAGCAACTACTAGCTAAATTAATACAAGACAGTGTGCAGTTTATTACAATAAACTGTATGCATCTTCCAGTTGGCTAAACTGAAATGTCCAGAGTAAGCATTATTCTGAACTATGCTTTAAGCTGGCTACATTAATTTAACCTGAGTATCCACAAAGTCTACAATACTGTTACTTGTTTTTAAACTGGAATACATTTATATGACCTATATAAGGATACTGTAAAAATGAATATAATCTGAAAAACTCCAGTAGACTGTTGTAAAATGAGCTGAAAAGGCAATTTTATTTTTCCCAAAAAGGATGGCATTAGGTGGTTAGCAGGAAGCCATATTATCTAGGTAAGTGAACTGGAAATGTAAATACAATTAATAGTAAATAAACATCTAGATTTTTTTTTTTTTTTTGCTATTTAGACTAGGTTGAATCAGGCAGAGCAATGCTGACATTTTGTTTGTAGGCACACAGCAGACACATGCTTAGCATATGCTGAAGACCTGTTTTTGCTTCACTCCCCGGTTCCACAGATGTTTGTGCTTATGGGGCAAAATGCAAGTTTGTAGATATTCTGCTTTGCTGTTTTGCTAATAATGACTTGGCCAGGACCACTGCCAATCAGTGTTAACTGTAAAGTGTTGTGTCTACAAGAAAAATCAGATCCCATTAATATGAAAATTAAGTGTGGACATAAACAGAATGCTGATAGAATGCTGTCAGCCGTCAAGACTCCAACACTGTAGTTAACATTTTATATGTTGCTAATTAAGAAATATAACAGTTTATTTGATACAATACAAACTGCAAGTTTGGAATACAGCATATCTGCTTGAAATAGACACTGCAAATTAAAAGCAGGGACTACATGCTCAGAAATGTACTCTTTCAAGTATCTGCCTGCAAAATTAAGCATACATTGCCTCACAGCAAGAGGTTCTCCCGTTTGTTTCTCGGCTGGAGCGCCTTCTGTTTAGAGTCTGCATGTCTTCCCTGTGGTCGAGTGGTGTTTGAAAGGCATGTGTAGAATGGGGGTACCTTCGTTGAAGGTTGGGCTTCGAGCTGGCACCATAAAAATCTATTGCCAATCAATAGCGGACCAGAGTTCCGCTGTGACGACCCCAAAAGAAGAAGAACAACATAGGATATCTGCAGCACCAAAACATTTACTTTTGAATAAAATAATGTACAGGTCGTTATTAGCTTTTCCAGTTAATTTAAAAAACAGGCTTCTGTTTTTTTTTCTATTAGTTTAATCACATTAACACACATACACACACAAATAACCAACAGACCCACTACAGACAGAAGTTCTGTATATTACTGATTACAGCCAAACTACAAATTAAAGTCTGCAAGGACTGCCTTATGAATAATGTCAAAACGGTGGTAGGGTATGCAAATCACTGTCTTGTTTATAGGTTCATAGGTGTGTACTAGGCTAATGGCCCTGGGGCCTTTACAAGCCTAGTCATAGGATTACCCTGGTATAGTGTCACCCGTCCTTAGTTCCCAGTGCTTCTGTCGAGTAGAGCCACTGGAGTTATCACCGGGGGAGAATTTCTGTTTCCCATCCACTCATCAAGATTTCTCTTGAAGAGGGTCAGCGAGGAGCTCTGCTTGACATGTACAGAAAAGTCTGTTCCATAGCATGGGCAGTCTCTGGGTTATGAACCTGTCCCTCCAGCATGTTCTATTAATTGTGGTAATGAGGTTGAGGTCTCTAGAGCGTGTGGTGAGGAGGGATTGGGATTTCTTTAGATGTAGCATTTCTAACAGAGCTGGGTCAGACATGGCTTTGTAAGTCAAGCAGAAATCACCTCTAAGTAGGTGATGAGACAGAGAATAGCTGGGGTTTTTTGAGTCTGTCCATACAGGACAAGTGTTTAAGGCCTAGGATCCTCTTTGTGAGGTACTTTTGCAGCCTCTCCAGTTGTTGCAGGTGTCTAGTGAGGTACATGCCAAATGGGGCATTGTACTCGATAATTAGCCTAATGAGGGAAGAGTAGAGGGAGACAAATGACATCTTTCTTCCTGGATGCAAAACACTTAGTAATGAGATGTGCCACACAGAAGAACTTTCTGACCACAGTGGCAATGTGGTGATCAAAAGATAGGTTGCTGTCAACCTGTGTTCCCAGATCTCTTATAACGCCTTCTGTGTTCAGTGGACTACCATCAATGTGGTAATTCATGGGAACCAGGTTTTTCCTAAAGGGGATGATGACACATTTTTTGGCATTGGTTCTAACACCAGTCATTGGTCACAATGAGGCCATTCTGTAGGATGTCAACATCACTTGGTGAGTTAATAATAGCTCCCAACTTGCGGACTTTGTCAGCCAGAGTCCCTTTGTGTTGGCCTGGACTTCAGAGAAGTAGATACCAAACATGAGAGGACCCAGAAACGAACCCTGTGGGATTCCACTTGTGACTAATCGGCAGTCTGACTTGGAGTCAGCTACTTTTACACTGTGGGTTCTATCTGTGAGCCAGTTTGCAACCCACCTAGTGATATAGGGGTTGATGCCAAGCTTAGTGAATTTTTCTATGATTCCTGAGTGGGGAATGGTATCAAAAGCCTTGGCCAGATCAAGGTAGGCTGTATGAACCACTTTGCCTTCATCCACAGCTCTGGTGACTGACTCAAAGAAGTCAACCAAGTTGAGCAGGCATGACCTACCCTTCATAAAACCAAACTGTGTGGGATCCAGAGTTTGGAGAGTCCCTATATCCTTGTTTATTAGGTCCATGATGATGAGTTCCATAGCTTTGCATATCAGACTCATCAGGCTAATGGGGCGATAGTTCCCAGGGTCTGTAGTCCCTCCTCCTTTGTGTAGAGGGATGACTGTAGCAGTGCGCCATTCAGCAGGGACAAAGCCTGAGGTGAGGCTGTGACTTGAACAGGGCACACAGGTGAGGTGCCAGTTCACTCTGTAGTTCATGTAGAACACAACCAGGGATATTGTCAGGGCCCATAGAAGCTGTATTCTTGGCCTTGGACAGTGCTGTTTTAACCTGTGCAGCAGTAATACTGGGTACCTGGCAATCTACTGGTACAGTGATTGGTCCTTTGTGGGGGGGGGGAGTTGGCACTGAATCTGTCGGCAGTATACTGGCAATATCTGTTGGCTCAGTATAGGAGGTACCATTGTGCAGTAGCTCAGAGCAAATCTGGGTATTGCCGCGGAGATTCTTTACATAACTATAGAAGGCTTTGTGGTTGTTTTTACTATATGCTGCAATTCTGTTTTCATACCTAGCTTTAGAGGATTTGATGAGGGATCTCAACTTTTTGTTGAGGCAGATAAGGGAGTTTTTCCAATCTTGGGACTTCACCTTATTCTGCATCAGTTTCTTCCTTCTGTTGTAGAGTTTGTTTATGGCAGGGGACCACCAGATTGGCTTCCTTTTTTTTGGAGGAGAGTGTCTTGGTTCTACTGGGTATAGTGAGATCCATGGATTTGTGTACGTGCTTGTACAGTGCAATGGTGTATGACTCTGCGGTCACACAACTATTCTGCATTTGAATGGGTGCCATAAAGTTAGCCACCTCTGTTTTTAGGATCCCAAAGTTAGCTTTGGAGAAGTTTTTCATAGTGGTTACCTTTGCTGGGGGTGGGTGGGAGGGATGTGGATTTCCAAGGTGATTAGTTTGTGGTCAGATCTAACCAGGGAGGAGCTGGCTATTGGTGTAGAGCAACGATCGCCCATGTTAGTAATGACCAGGTCAAGGATGTTGCTACCTTTAGTGGAGGTAAGAACGAGCTGGTCCAGCGCATTGGAATTAATGAACTCCAGGAAACGTTGGGCAAGTGTATTGGTACACGAGTAGTTTACCCAGTTAATGGAGGGCTAGTTGAAGTCGCCTAGTAAGAGAGTGTTAGGTTGGACCCTAATATTCTCCACGGTGCTTAGGAATGTGGAGTGCGAGTCTTGAGACATGGTTGGGGGCCTACAGCATGCTACGACCTGAATCGCTGTCTTACCCAATGTTAGCTGAACCTGAAGTAGCTCTGATGTGTTATGTTGGGCTACCAGTCTGGAGGTGTGCGCATCCTTTATGAATATGGAAACACCACCACCTTTGGAGCTTCGGTCCAAGTTCTGGGGCGAAAAGTGTGGAATGTGCTATAGCCTGGTAGTGCAGGGGTGCTTTCTACTGCCTTGAACCAGGTCTCTGTTACAGCACAAATGTCGATGTTTTCCATTTTAGAGTGCCTCAAGCGAGTGGATTTTGAGATTTAGACTTCTAGCATTGAGCAATATGACCCTCAAATTGCATTTGTTTGCAGCTGTTACAGTGGCAATTTGGTCTTTGGAACACCGCCTAAAAAAGGCACTATATGGGTGGCAAGAGCCTTGGCCAGTATCTGGAAGCCCAGGGGTGACAGATGCAGGCCATCTCTGGCAAAGCATCGAGGTCTGTCAGTCATGTCATCCCAAGCAGACAGATACTGGGTCTCTTTAGAATGACACCAGAAACTCAGCCAATTGTTGAAATCAATAATTTTCTGCTTGTATTGTGGTATAATTCTGCGTCATGGTAGGATGCTGCTCAAGGCTAGGGTCATACCTGCCTGGGCTAAACAATCTGAGAGTTCCTCCATGTCTCTCTTCATGTAGTCCAGGGAGGTACGTCTCAGGTCATTCACACCCATAAGTACAATGACAGAGTCATATTTTTACCTGTTGTTGAGCGACCTGAGTGCGTGCGTTATGTGTCGGATCCTGACACCTGACAGGCAACTGTTACTCTCCCCTTATTCAACCTAGTGAGTGGGACATCAATGTGCCTCAGTATCGAGTCACCTATGACTAGTGTGTTGGGCATGCTGTTGCCTTAGGGGCTTTGGTTGAGTGGCACACTGTTTAGGAGAGTTATGTGTCTCATGATTAGTGTTGTGTTGTGGTAGAAAAGGAGAAAGCTGGAACAGCAGATAATTCAAGGTTAAGAATCTAAGTGGGTTGGCCTTTACAAATGTTCTCTCTCTGTTAGGTAGAATGAACTAAGTACACCAGACTGGGAGGAGTGTCCCAGATCAAATATACAGTATGGGCAGACAACTGCAAAGCCAGTATAAGAACAAGACACCAATAGGCAGGGAGGGACTATTACAGCTACTAGCTGTAGCCACTAAATGAAAGTTTTAAACAGATAAAGGAGCAAGGGAGACTCTAGAGAATGCTTTTAACTGCAAACAAATCAGTTATATGATATCTGACTAGAACACAAACCTCAAAAAATCAAAAATGCACAGAAAAGCATGGATAGAGCACTCACAAACAGAAAATACAACTCTCGGTATGAAAAAGCAGTTTACAGTTAAGTAATTCAGTAGGCATGCAATTAGAGTAATGAAACAGTATCTAGCAATGAAAAATACAGTTATAACAGTATAAAACAGTACATAAATGCAGTAAAACAGTAAAAAACAGATTTATAGCAGTGCAAAATGTAGCAGATTAACTGTATAGTACAATTATAAGCATTACAGAAGTGCAATTCAATGGAATAAGTGTACGAAATAACCTATCCTGATCTTGGAATCTTAAGGAATTTCTGCTTAGTCTCAGTAATGAATCACCATCCACAGCCTGGTAAATATAAGCACAGCCTTTTGCAGACAAAAGTTTTATATACCAGAAAGTATGGAAGAATCAAGAAGATCGAATTACTACTCAGTCCTACTAGCTCCTGCTATTAACCAATCACTCGTGCTACAGAAGGTCAGGAAACCCTGTTACTCTCGATAATAATGAAGACAACAGTCTTTCAGAAGAAAATGGCTGCCAGAAACTCAGCAACCTCAACAAACCAAACTATCAGGCCTGGACAACTGAAGGTCTCTATCAAGATTATGCCACCTGAGCAGAACACAGAAACCTCACGATAAACGCATAGAAAGAGTACCCACAAAGAGAAAATACAAGTCTCAGTATGAAAAAGCAGTTTACAGTTTAGTAATTAAATAAAAATGCAATTATAGTAATGCACACTATTACAGCTACTAGCTGTAGCCACTAAATGAAATTTTTAAACAGATAAAGGAGCAAGGAGACTCTAGAGAATGCTTTTAACTGCAAACAAATCAGTTACATGATACCTGACTAGAACACAAAAACCTCAAAAAATCAAAAATGCAGAGAAAAGCACGGATAGAGCACTCACACCACAGCCTGAATGCTTAATTCATTTCAAAATTAGCTCCTTCATTAATAAGGTTTTATCATCTTATTCAGTACAGAACCAGATGAGGCACAGCACCCAAGAAAGCAATGATTCTTATTTATAAGTCTGTATCAAAAATATAGCTTCATGTGACTGACACATCAGTATTGTGAAATAGGTAAAGTTAACGCAAAGGGGATTCAATACACCCTTTGACTGTGTGCCTCAGGAAATAACAAATACCATAAACATTTAGGATTAGAAACCATAGCAGCTATCTACTTTTGAAACTGGTTAAAGAACATAAAAAGCTTACAGTAAAAGAGATCATAATCTGGTGGAAAGAATATTAAATAGAGTGATATATGACTTCTTCTTCTTCTTTCAGCTTTTTCCCGGTTAGGGGTCACCACAGCGGATCACCTGTCCGCACATTGAATGGCAGTGGAGTTTTACGGTGTCGAGTTGCCAGCCCGGCGCCCAACCTTCCACAGAAGGCACACTCACACGCACACCTAGGGCCAATTTAGAGTGCCCAATCCACCTGCAGCATGTCTTTGGGATGTGGGAGGAAACCGGAGCACAAATAGAGTGATATATGACTAATCACAGTAAAATTAAAGTTATGTACTCACCATAGCATTAGATCTGTTTTATCTGTTTCAGTCCTTCCTCAATGTATGGGTCTTCGTATCTGACTTTTGCCACTTTCAAGATCTGGTTCCGGTGCTCAAGCTCCTCCCCCTACACATAATTTCCCTGTGTTGAACCAGCTACATCAGATCAAGTTTACCCCTCCAAAAAAAGCAAGTACATAGCGTGTAAAATGTAAGTAAACAAACCAGCCAATACACATGAATACTGATAAAAAAAAACATCTAGGAACCAAGGGCAAGTCAGCCACAGCAGTCCAGGAGTTAAAGAGCCACATACCATAAAATACATAGAAGAGGGAAGGATGTTGAGGAAGGATGGAAAGAAACAATGCAGGTCTATCATTTTGGTGAGTACATAAAACTTTCATGTCTGATGCTATCTTTTTTGACCCTTCCTCAACATATGGGATAGAGTCCCCAGCTACTGTAACACCTGGGTGGTCTTACAGAAAGATATCTCAGAGTATAGCTAACCCAGAAAAGGCTCTTAATCTGGACTGCATGTCCACCTTATAATGTGAAATGAAAGTATGAAAGCTGGACCAGGTGGCATTTGCACAGATGTCATCAAGAAGTACTCTGTAAATAAGGCTGTCAATGAGAATACAGATCTAGCAGAATGGGCTTTTGAGGGGTGTAGACAGTGATTAACCCACTTCTTTGTAACACAGACGATACATTCAGACAGCTAAAGGAAAACAATGGCTTTGGATGCCCCCTTCCTCATCTTGACAGGGGTGTAAGAGACAAACAACTGATAAGTTTTCCTGAAGGTTCTTGTCTGATCTAAACAGAATTGTAACTGACAGTGAACATCCAGTAAGTGCAATTTATATTCAGCTTTGAAACATTTGGAAAAAAAACAGGAAAATGTATGGATTGATTGACAGAAGATTCAAAAGCCACCTTTGGAAGAAAAGAAGGGTTGGTTTTCAAACACACAATTGACTCTGTGAAAAACTTGTTGGGGGGTTTTGCAGACAAGGCACAGAGCACAGAAATTCTCCTAGCAGAAATAACAGCAAATAAGAAAGAGCACAGAAATTCTCCTAGCAGAAATAACAGCAAGTAAGAAAAGAGTTTTCCATAATAAAAACATTAAATCAACTTTAGCATCAGGTTCAAAGGGAAGGCTAGCTTGCAGTAAAAATGTAATATCCCAGGGAGGGATATGGTTTCTAAGCAGGGCACATAATAGAAATGTTCCTCTAAGAAAGGCTTTAAATAGTCTTAAGGATAAAATGAACACATAATTCTTGTCAGTGTGAAAGGAAGATATGGCTGCTAATTGTACTTTGATAGTGAAAGAGCTGGCTCCATTCTGAAAAAGATAGGCAAGAAATTCCAAGATTGCCAGAAGAGGAGCCGAGAAGGGATCAAGAGTGTGTTCAACTGCCATTTGGAGAACATTTTACTATTTGCTTTTGTAAATCTTATGTCTAGAAGGTTTTCTGGGAAGAAGTCAAGATATACACAACCAAGGATGAAAACCTGGACTGTCTATCTATCAATGGAATTAGAGAAACCATGCGATCAACTTGAGGGATGGAATGTTCAGGTAAGAGAGTAGATCTATAACCAAGCCCAGCATCCAAGAGGGTGTATTAGATGAGGCCAGAGGAAGGGAAACCATAGCTGTCCAGGACAGTGAGGGGCTATGAGGATGACTCTGATCTTCTTCGCCAATACTTTCTGTAAAAACTTTGGAATCAAAGAATTGGAAGGCAAGGCATAAAGGAGTCCTGGGAGCCAATTATGAGTCAAAGAATTTGTCTGTGACTCCTCCTCACGGGGAATCAGAATAGATCTTGCTGCACTTGGTACTGTGGGGAGATGCAAAGAGATCGCAGTAAGGTTGCCCACAATGGCTGAAGATCTGCATCTGTAACTACTAGACAGACAAACCACTTGTGAGAGTGAAGGACAGAACTGCTCAACCTGTCCGCTAACACAACAGACTTCCACAGAATATAAGTTGCTATTAAAAAGCAGTGAGAAGATGTCACTCATTGCCACACTCTTATGGCCTCTTGACATAATGGCTAAGATCTGTTTCCTTTCTGTTTGCTGATGTACCATACAACTGCAATGATGTCTGTTTGGATAAATATCACATCTAAAAGGAAAGAGTCCTGAAAGGTCTGCAATGGTAAGAGAATCACTCTCATCTCCAAGACACTGATGTGCAGACTGGCCTTTTATTGTGACCACGTATTTTGGACTGTCTTTTGCTGGTAATACCCTTCCCCACCCCAAGTGGGAAACATCTGCATTCACATCTAGTCATTCTTCTTCAGAACAGGAAGCACAGACTGCACTATGAACATCCAGAATTTTGTTTTTCGTACAAATTTGTTCAAGTAACTTGGATCCAGATTAGGCCTTAGGTCCTTGTTTGGTGATGAGCCAGTCATCCAAGTAAAATCCAAGTACAAGACAAAGAAAAGCTGCTTCTACTGCACACATTTGGTGAACACCCGGGGGGGGGGGGGATCTGTCGTGACACTGAAAGCCAGAGCTATAAACTGAACTGAAAATGACTGACTCCCAGCCAGAAGTGAAGATACTTCCTGGAATATCTGTCTATCTTTATATGGCAGTACACATCCTGAAGATCTATTGAGCACATCTAGTCATTCTTCTTCAGAACAGGAAGAACAGACTGCACTGTGAACATCCAGAATTTTGTTTTTCGTACAAATTTGTTCAAGTAACTTGGATCCAGATTAGGCCTTAGGTCCTTGTTTTTCTTTGGCACTAAAAAGAAACTTGAGTAACTTCACGATCCTCTTTGGTATGGTGAGACCTCTTGGATGACTTAATTGTTTAGAAACATCCTAAATTAGGAAGCAGCTACTTCCCTTTGAGAGGATGGTACATTGGTAAGTCTTTTTTGGGTTAAAGGGGGAGAGTGAAAAGGGATAAAGTCGCCTCTGGTTATGATCATCTGCATATATTTGTCTTGAGTGATAGATGACAAGATTGCTGGCTACAGGGATAAGCGGGTCCATATTAGAACATCGAAGTTTCAAAACTTTGAATGTTCTAATATCGACCTCTATTCAGCAAAAGCAGAAAATATCAAAGCAACAGAAAACCAAATTTTTTCCTAGGGAAAGAATTGGGTTGTCCTTTTCTGTTGCTTCGGTATTTTCAGCGCTGTGGTGGAAAGTTACGGGTCGGGTTCAGGTAAGTGCGCGATTGAGTGTGGGTTAGGTTAGTTAGGGTTAGGGTGCAGGTTAGGTATGTGTGCGATTGTGTGGACATGAGGGATAGGGCGGGTTAGGTGAGTTAGGGTTAGGGCGTGGGTTATGTATGTTTGTGACTGTGTGAACATGAGGGTTAGGGCACGGGTCAGGTAAGTGTGCAATTGTGTGGACGTGAGGGTTAGGGCAGGGTAAGTGAGGTGAGTGTGTGATAGTGACGGACCTTAGGGTTAGTGTTTGGGTTAAGGTAAGTGGATAGTTAGTGGTGTGTGTATAGTTTAGTATAGGGTTAGGTGTAAGACTTTAGGTGTATGTGTGTGGATTGCTGTTTGTTTGGTGTGCTTGTGTTGTGTGTATGTGTTTTGGAACAGCAATTTTTTTCTAGGAAAAAATTTGCTGTTCTGTATGTTCGATGTTTTCAACTTTCACTGAATAGGGGTTGATATTAGAACATTCGAAATTTTGAAACTTCGATGTTCTAATATAGACCCGGGATAAGCACCCCTCGACTTCCTCCAAAGCGCAGCAGTTGGACAGCCATTCAGGAGCACTGAAAAGGCTTCTTGGAGAAACAGTATGTGAAGCCTTGATTCTGTAGACTACCTCTGCCCCTGGGATGACATCCATTATAAGAGTTTACCCTCTAACATGGGGGATCTTTCTCCAGAAATGTCAGGTGAAAACCCCTGCGATTTGTGGAACCAAATTTTCTTTACTCCTTTTGGATCCTGCAAAAGGTCATTTAAAGAGTGGACATTTTGATCCCTTCCACAGAATGGGATTTGCCATCTTTTTCTCTTCTAGAAATTCTCTCTCTCGCTTTGGGGCCAAAGAATGTTGATCTGTCAAAAGATGCCATTCACAAAAGATGTCTTAAAATGTTCTGTGAAGTCACAAAGTTGAATCCAGCATGTCTTTTTAAATAGGGCTGTGCCAGCTGATTAAGAAGCACCTTTCGTGACAATGGTGATAAGGTGAATAAAAACAGTAGATAAGGACTGGATGGCAGACATTGTGCATCAGTGGATTTCCTTTGCTCCACAGACATGGTCCCCAGGACAAATGTAGAGATCTCCTTGGTCAAATCCCTCTGAAAATGGGTAACAAGGGCCAAATAATTCAACACCCTCACTGAGAAAGAAGATCAAACATAAACTCGCTTCCCAAATCTGTCCAACATGTGAGAGACACTATTCAGCGGATAAACAGGTGACCTTTTTTTGGCCAGTTAATTTTTGATGGCTGCTGCAATTACCATGAAGTCCATGGCTCAAACATTGTCCCAGTGTGGACAATCCTGAGCATCAACTAGAAAATTATCTGTTTTCTTAGAGATTTGTTCAGCTGTGTCCATCTTGTTCCATGCTCACTTAGAAATAATGTCCACCATCTCAGCAGGTGGGACTACACAAGGTGTAGATGGGTCTGAATCAAAAGCCTCAATGAAAACTGACTTATGGGGAAGGCTTTTGGGAGGGCCATTTTTCTTTATGTTTAAGCAATTCAAGGATCTTTTGAAAAAAATGTCCTCAACAGGGAATTTGTGAGAACCATCTCCTTCATTAAACTAAGTATCAGTGTTGACAGATTCCTAAGGGAAATCTAAGTGCCTTCTTTTAGATGTATGCTTCCTGTGTACCTCCTCAATGGAATGCTCCTGGGAGGACTCAGAAGCTGGGATGGTCTTGTCTAACGGAGCCAGGCCAAGACTTCTGGTTGCTGGCTGTCCTGATAGGACAAGAAGAGTAAGTTCCAGACCCTGAAAAACCCTTTGGGGAGAGAAGGCTCCAAGCTTGAGGGGGCAGACTTTTCTCTGGGTTGACAGAGCACTCTTTTGAAAGCCAAACTTGATTCGGATATGGGGAACCCGTTGCAACCAGCTTAATCAAAGACCTCACTAGAGTCGAAGAACAAACTATCCTAGGCTCCAATGTATACCTGCCCCAGGCAGAAGTTAAATTCAAATTTTTCATCTGAGAGAGTGGATCACAGAAGGAGCAATGGCAGAGTGCAGGGATCCCCAGTTGAATCAGGGTCTGATGAAATCTCTTCATCATCATCTTGGCCACTTCTGCTTCGGTATGATTCCTGGATGATCTGGCCGACAGACTATACAAAGCAGAGGATGGAGGTCTAAATTGATGGTACAGTTTTTCCCGCAGTATGGGGAATAAAGACTGTTGGTGAAACAGGCTCCACTCAGAATCTTGGTGGGGTTTGGATCTTAGAAGAGCATCAGTTACAAGGGTTTTATAATTTTTGGAGGTGCAGCTGAAGAAGATTGCAATCTTGAGCTCTCTTGCTCAAGATCTTAGACTTTTCTTTTTCTCTGGATTTCTCCCTCCTTTTTTAGTTGGTTTGTTTGAAGAAAAGTGGAATTTAAGAAAATGTCGCTGGGTCTGGAGAGATGCCTTCTCCAGCACAGGCTGGGAGTACTCCTTTAACAATAGATTTGTCACGGCACTCCACAATGACACACTGTGTGACAGCTTCTCAAATTGAGCAAAAGCGATAAGGGCCAAGGCAACAGATACACTTGTTACGTTTGTTAAACTTGGGTAACTTTTGGGTATAAGCCACGCATTTCTTGAGACCACTCAGTTTCTCTGACAACCTGAAAAGGAAAGGGATAACAATGGAACAGAAGCTTCTTCTTGTTTAAAGAAAGCTTTAAAGAAATACATATAAAAGTATAGGCAGAAGTAAGTTTTTAAGTAAATTTTTTTTCTTCAAAAGAAACACCCAATGCCAAGGTGAAGAACAAAGTAAAAGTTTAGGGGATGGAGATATAAGTAACAAGAAAGGTAAGAGAAAAATAATTATAATAACAGTAATAATAGCTACAATAATAATAATAAGTCACTTATCCATCAAAAAACACCTGAGCACCAAAAGATTTGTCCTATGCTTGTGGTGACAAACAAGATCTGAGGTAGCTGGGTCAACATACTGGAATTATGCATAAGGGGAGGAGACTGAGTACCAGAAGCAAAGCTTGAAAGTGGCCGAAGTCAAATCTGACTCAGATATGAAGACCTGCACGTTGAGGAATGGACAAAAAAATACATCATCAGATTACCTGTTTTAACATACTCATTAAAAATACTGCAGATGGCCTGGACGGGAATGTATAGCCACTGTAGATGGCACTGTAATTTGCAGCAAGGCTATCCCATTTATCTGCAGTAGAAATTAAGCCAGAAGATGAATACAAGCTGGTAGAATGCTCCATACAACTGCAGTTGCAAATCAGTGACAAAATTGTGAATTCATATATTCAGGTTCTTAAAAATCCAGAGGATGATGATCACAATGTGAACAGCTATTTTGATGCAACTAATAAAGACAATGGATATGGTGATAACACAGTGAATAAAGTAAATAAAACTGGTTAATGTTAAGGGGATGTGCCACATGTAGAAATGATGCTAAACTACAGGCCATACCCAAGAACTCATTTGGGATAATGTCTTCAAATGTAATGTTGTGTTCCTAAACGCAGGGTCAAGTAACTTTATACATCAAAAAAATATTATATAGTGTAAGTCAAAGGTGGGATCAGTATATAATGCGAGAAAAAAACACATACAGTTTAGAGTAGGAAGATAAAGTGACAGAAAGGAATGAATATGAATATCATAGGAATATTGTTGTTGTTGTTGTGTCTTTCAGCTTTTCCCGGGTTAGGGGTGGCCACAGCAGAACTCTGGTCCGCTAATGATCGGCAGTAGATTTTTTTATGTGCCGAGTTGCCGGCCCTGACGCACAACCGTCAATGAAGGTACGTCCATTCATGCATGTCTCCACACAGAAGACGCTCTAGCTGAGAATCGAACAGGACGTCTTACTGTAAGACGACAATGCTACCGCAGCACAGGACTATTATTAGGGTAAAAAAAGGTAGCATCATACTGATATAAGGTGCATACAAGTAACAAGATGTGATATGATAATAAAACTAAGTTATGTACTTACCATAATGTGCCATGTGTGTTGTCCATCTCATCCTTTATTCTCACTGATGGCTCAGATCCATCTCGGCCATTCTAAAAGCTCGAGGTCTTCAGCAAAGCTCACGAGCTTCACTCTTTACCCATAATGCAACCGCCTAGCTTCCTCAGATCTTCTTTGCCCCAAGTACTCTTACAAAGGTAAGACAGAAATATTTTGTATATATAAAAATGTATCTATACATATTAAAATATACACCAGAGTATAAATTCTGAGGCTATATACATCTGTAGGACCCAAGTTATGTCACTCGGTCTCCCAGGAGTATAGGCAAGTGGGTATGGTGGGATGGTTGTGAGACTAAAAGACAAGATGGACAACACACATGGAAAGTTATGGTATGTGCATGACTTCTTTATGTGATGTTGTCAATCTTGCCTTTATTCTCACTGACAGGACAGTGCCCCTAGCAACCCGACTCTTGGGTGGCTCATGGAAGAATATTCATCAGAACCACAGAACCAAAAGAGGCTCTACTCCTAGAGAGCAAATCCACTTTGTAATGAGTAATAAAGGTATGAGGTTTTGCCCAAGTTACTGCAGAGCAGAAATTATCCAGTGGTAATCTAGCTTGAAAGGCTGCAGACACGGCAACAGACCTTGTGGAATAAGCTTTAACCTTATCTGGAAGTGTTCTATTCTTTGAATTATACATGTAGGATATAAGAAACATAAGCTATTTTGATAAGGTGACTTTTGTAATAAATGTTCTTATTTTAATCTGTCAATGAGAAAGCTTTACGGTCTTTGCAAAGTAATACAGCTGTAGTGATTAGACCAGCAGACAAAGGTGGGGGGATCATACTTATAAATAGGAAAGATTATAACAAAACAATGTATGAGTTGTTGCAAGATGTTGATACCTATGTTTGTATAGATGCTCCCCACCTTATGAATATTCTTAGGTTCATGATAACCTTTATGACCTCTTAATGTGTAGACAAATAGACTATAGTTTATATTGTTATCTACACATAGAACATCCACTTATCCCTTGCATTAAGGGTCTACCAAAGTTGCATAAGCTTATACATGCACCCCCATTAGACCTATAGTTGTGGGAGGTGGTTGGGCAACTAAGACCATGTCTATCTATATAGAGCAGAAATTAGGACCGATAGTAAAGCAAATACCAGCTATCTTAAAAGATACCACTCAGTTTTTAAATGATCTTGATGTATATAATAACGATTTTTCCTATCATGAATGTTTACTGGTTACACCAGATGTAAAAAGTCTTTTCACCTCCATACCCAAAGAATATGGTCTGGATGCCATTAGAGAAATTCTAAAAAGTATGCATTCTATGAGTAACAATGAGATGACCTTAATTTGCACACTACTGGAAATGGTTCTCTCCAACAATGTGTTCATGTTTGACAACAATATATATTTGCAGCAATGGGGTGTTGCTATGGGCACCCCATGTGAGAATTCCTATGCAACTTTAGTTGTACATCATTGGGAGAATATGCATGTATTCAGTTGTGTTTATTATCCACACGTCCTTTTATATAGATGGTTTGTGGATGATATTTTTCTGTTATGGAATGGTGAGCTCTCCTGTTTGCATGACTTTATTAAATATCTAGAGTCCACGACTCATTTTCTGAAGTTTACCATGACACCATCCATACAAAAGATTGACTTCTTAGATGTTACTGTACATAGGGACGACTCTGGGGTCCTTAGCACTGGCTTATTTCGTAAGCCATGCTGGAGAAATAATCTGCTAGAATTCAGCAGCATGCATCCTCGGTTCATATTCCCAAATATAGTGAAGGGACAATATCACAGAATGAAGAGGATTTGCAGAGAGCAAACTGTTTTGAATGATGAAATTAATACCTTAGAGCAGTTGTTTGTAGACAGGGGCTATACCCAGATGGTACTGGATAGGGCCGAGAAGGATGTGTTTGAGGACACGAATCCAAATGTAAATGGCTCTGTATATTCATTGAAAAATGGCTTTGCATATTCATTGAGTTATCCTAGGTACACCAGACATTCCAGGGATAGGAAACTTAGTTTAAAATATGCCAATGATAATGCAGTCATGCTAGAAATTATTAGACGGAACTAGCATATTCTAACCATAGACCCTACTACCACTGACACTGTTGGAGTAGTACCGAGTTTTACATATAAAAATAACTTAAATTTAAAACAACTCCTATGCAAAGATGTGAGGCAGTGTGTCAAGCAAGATAAGAGCTTAAGTTTTGGCACTTTTCCTTGCAGACGCTGTAATATGTGTAGAGCGATATATGCAATATAATTCTTTTGTTATCCTACTTTGGACTTTAAATTTCTTCCTAGATTTTATGCCACCTGTGACAGTAGCGACCTAGTATATCTTGCTAATTGCAATTGTGAATGTTTTTATGTTGGCAAAACGTCTAGGAGGTTGAGAGACAGGATTTATAACCATCTATATGACATTAAGAATCTTAACATACAAAATGCTTTGGCCAAACACATTGTTGAGTTCAATACAAATAGTTTTAGTTTTAAGGTGTTGCAACTTGTATTTGATAATCCAAGAGGGGGTAATGCCAATAATTATCTTGAATCTGTTGAATTAAATTGGATATTTAGGCTATGTGCACATATCTATCCAGGCTTGAATAGCTATGTAAGCATTAAGCCTGCCTTAGAGGCACGGCCCTTTAAGTGAGTTTTCTGTAGCAGTTTTGCAATTGCTTAATTGATGTGATCATGTTTTTTAACTTGATATTAATTGATTTTAATTAAGTATTTAGTTTTGTTATTTAAACTGAGTGCTTGACTTTGTACTTTGAGATCTGATGGAAGCATGGTTACTCCACGTGAAAGTGCTTATCCCTTTGGTTTTACTCTTGGAATAAACTGGATTTTATAGCTTTGGTGGTCCTACATTGTTTGCTTTGTTCTGTTCTGGGTTTGGACTTTGGGCAGCAGTATATACCCTTGTTTTTACATAACTTTTGTGACTGGGAAACCTTTTTTAATGTCAGAATAAGACATGAAGAGTTGATAAGAATTTTCTAATTTCTAAAGTGTTATGTAAGCAAAAATGTAACTGTCTATGCACATCTAGAAAATAAAGTGGATATTCTCCTCTATTCTGGAAGTTTGGAAAGAAAACTGGCAGTTCTACAGATTTATTGAGGTTACTTTCTGAAACAACTTTCAGTAGAAATGAGGGGTTAGTGCGTAAAGAAACTCTGTCTTTATGAAAGACTAGGTATGAGGGTGTAGCAGACAAATCTTGCAATTCAGACACTTCTGGCTGAAGTAATAGCCACTAAAAAGAGTGTTTTCCAAGAAAGGTACTTCAGCTCACATGTAGCTAATGGTTCAAAGGGAGGATAGATAATGATAGATAAGATAAAGTTTAAATCCCAAGGTGGTGTTGGACTTTTATATGAAAGTCTTATCATAGTGGTTCCTTTCAAAAACTCTTTACAGAGTCTGTGTGACATGATTGCAGAACCGTTTTTCTCCTATACGAAAATTGGAAATTGCTGCCAAATGAACCCTAATAGTTGCGGCAGCAGCTCCTTCATTGAAATGTTTTGTCCAAAATTCCAGAATAGAATATATGGACGCAGGAAGAGGGTCTATGTGATTCTTGCTGGCCCATGTAACAAATCTTCTCCATTTACTTTGGTACAATATTCATGCAGATGTTTTATGGGATGATGATAAAATATGTTTGACTGGAGAGGAAAGGGAAGGAAACCTGGCAATTAGGGGAATTGGACCAGCTAAGCTGTTAGTTTGAGATTGTCCAGGTTCAAACGAGCCATTCTTGATGGGTGAGTCAGAAAGTCCAGAGCAGGGTTCAGAATACATGGTTCGTCCCAAAGGTGAGGCTTTAAAAAGGGAAACCATATTTAATGAGGCCAATATTGGCAATTAGGATTAATGTTGTCTCCAACAAACTTGCTTTCTGCAAAAACATGGGTATCAGGGGGATTGGAAGAAAGGCATAAAGAAGTCCAGCAGGCCAATCATGAACAAGTGCATCCCTTGGTGACTCCCCCATGGAGGGGATCAGGACAAAGTAGTTGCTGCATTTGGCACTGGTGGGTGATGCGAACAGATTGTAGCAAGGCTGGTCCCATTTCTGGAAGATCCACTCCATTACCTTCTAGTTGAGGGACCACTTGTGAGGCCATAAAATGGCTCTGCTCATTTGTCTGCACTCTTGTTACATTTCCCCAGGATGTGCACTGCTAACAGAAAACGATTGTTGCGGTAGCCCATTGCCAGACTCTCATAGCTTCTGGACAAAGGGGGTAAGATCTGGTTCCTCCCGGTTTATGTACCAGACTATGGACATATTGTCTGACTGGATTGCTATCATTCCTAGATGGAGAGTTTCTTGAAATGCTTGCAATGTTAAAAGCACTGCCCTCATCTCCAGGATGTTTATGTGCAAGTGAGCCTTGTGTTCCTGCCAGATGCCTTGGACTGTCTTCCCTAGATAATGCCCCCCGCCATCCTATCCCTATCTGGGAAGCAACTGTGGTCACCGTGGCCTAGGGTTGAGGGGGGATGAAGGGACAGCCTTGCGATACTAATGGACAGTGACTCCACCACTGGAGATCCTTTTTGCATGAGTTGGTTATCAAGTCTTTGTGTGACATTGGACACTCCATGATTGACCATTGAATGGAAAGTAGTCATTGAAGTATTCTCATATTAAGGCAAGCTAGAAGAATAAGAACAATTGCTGCAGCCATTTTCCCTAGTACCTAAAGAACCAGTCTTGCAGATGGTAGAGTCTTCCTGATTAATAATCTTACATGATGCTGAAGATCGTCTACTCTGATTTTTGGAAGTCTTTCTACAATTGTGGTTGTGTTTAACTCTGTTCCTATTGAAATTTAAATCCTGACATGGCTCTAGAGCAGATTTTTTGTAGTTTACAGTAATACCTAGGAAGGAACAGAGATGAACAGTACAGTCCCTGCTTGTAGCACAAGATGCCTGGTCGGTAGTTATGAGCCAGTCATCCAGATTTGAAAACACTCAGAATACTTGGCATCTCAGGTGAGCCGCCACTCCTGCCATACACTTGGTAAACACTCTGGGGTCTGTAGTGAGTTCAAAGGGCATAGCTGAAAACTGGAACCGTAAGTGCATTCTGGGTCGCCTTTCCAATTTGATGTGGTAGCATGCATCCTGAAGGTCTATAGAGCACATCCAATTGTCTTTTCCTGGGAATGGAAGTATTGACTGCAGTGTCACCATCCGGAACTTGGTCTTTTTCACAGATCTGTTCAGATTGCTGAGGTTCAAAATGGGTCTCCAGTCCCCTGTTTTCTTTGGAAATAAAAAGAATCTTGAGTAAGTTCTGGATCCCCTCTGGTCTGTGGGGACTTCTTGGATGACTATTTTTCATAGCAACTTTTGGATTTCTAGTGTTGCTTGTTCCTTCTGAGGTGGAATGTCTGGAACTAACTTGTTTGCATGAATGGGGAAGGAGAAGGGAATGACATACCTTCTGGATATTATGTCCTGCATCCATTTGTCTCTTATCTTTTGCCAGGTTTTGTGGTGCAGGGACAATCGACCCCCAACTGCCTCCAGAGTGAGCAATCAGGCACTCCTTCAAGAACGTTGGAAGGGTCTGTCAATGAAAGACTCTCTGGAGCCCTGAGTCAGTGCGCCTCCTCTGCTACAAGGGCAGCATCTTCTGTTATTGTTTCCCCCTCTGCCTCCAGGGGAACTTTCACCTTGTGTGTCCTGGAAAAACCTTTGTGATTTTCCGAACCACATTTTCCCACTACCTTTCTAACCTTTAGGAAAGGGTCTGGAAGGTGTGGAAAAATGCACTCCAACAGCAAATAAGGTCTTCCCCACCAGTTCACACCTGGTGAGCATCTCCTTAACTTTAGGCCCAAAAAGAGAGGCGTCATCAAAGGGGGCATTCATGAAGGAAGACTTGAAGGGTTCCACAAAATCTCAGAGGCACATCCAGGCCTCTCTCCTGAGAGAAATGCCTGAACCTGCCGCTCTACTCACTCCATCTGCAGCATACAATAAGAGTCTCACGGATGAGTTGACAACAGAATTAAGGGTGGTAAGCTGAGCATTGACTTTATCTGTCACTGCATAAGCTACAGCTCCTTGGAAGATGTCTGTAGGTTCCTTTAACAGATCCCTCTGTAGTCTTGTGAGGGGTGTGAGGTAATTCAGTGACTGCAAGGAAAAAGTCGCTGACAAAAAATGCACTTCCTGGACCTATCTATGGTCCTGAAATCTTTGTTAGGAGGGTGGATAAAAGAACTGGTCTTGGATAGTTCTTTTTTGGTGACCACCGCCACGACCATGGCATCCACTGCTTCATCTTTTGTCAAAAACGATTTGTCTTTGGGGCTGTGACGTATATATTTGCCCTCCTAGAAGTAGGTTCTATAGAGTCTGGGGTCTCCCAAGCCTTCCGCTAGATTAACTCAATAAGCTCATTGGAAGGAGAGGTCACCAAGAGGTTGAAGGGTGAAACCCAAAGGCCTTCAGCTACACCGACTCTTTGGCTGAAGGGGTTGTGGACTGCTGCTCACTTCTCTGCTTCAAAATTTCGAGGATGACTCCAAAAGAGACATCTTAAGGAGGTGACCGTGGGCACCCTTCTGCTTCATTGAGATTGGTATCTGAAGTGACAGACTTCTCTGGAGAGTCAAGATGCTTCCTCTTGCAGGTCCTCTTCCAAGGGAACTCTTCAGTGGGATACTCTGTAGAGATTTTAGAAGGGGGGGGTCCCCTATTGGACAACCTGAGGCATGGGGTCTCTGCAGTCCTGTGGACAGGGTACGTGAGAGGCTGAAGACACTTGTGCAGAGCTGGGAGGAAGATCCGAGGGGGACTGTGTCTGAGACTGGGAAGTAGCACCCTCCTCATGACTTCAAAAGTTGCCTGCCCCTGCTCCGAAGAATATCCCAGATCTGACAAGAAGGTTTTCAGAGCCGAAGGTATCTCCAGTGCAGAAGACAGAAGCTCTGAAGCAGAGGTAGGAGCTGAACTCAACCGAGCCAAAGCCCCCAGAGGCAGGGTCAGATCCGGAGAGATACGAATCGTCTCCGCAGACCCGACCGAAGAGTGTCAGCTCCCAGAGGTTCCCTGCTCCAACTCAGTGGAAACACTTGGGGTAGTTATCTGATCTGAGGAACCTACAAGTTTCGGATCCAATACAGACACTAGCTGGATGTTGAAATCTTCTATCTCCAAAACCAAAGGATGAATCGAAAGAGGAGCAGGTGCTGAGGGGGAAGACTGTGTCTTATCTGATGCCTGTGGATTTGGATCCAAAAGTAATTTGGCCAAGGCTGGTGTCTTCAGTAGCCTTTGCATCACCCTATCCACATCTTCATCGGAGAGACTCCTGGTCGACTGGGTGGAGAGGGTAGATCATCTTGACACTGTTAAGAAAGGTGAATGGAGCCGAGAAGGGATCGGCTCCAAGGAAGGAGATCAGCTCGGATATCTAAATTCAGTTGGTAAAGTTGTCTTTGGAGCTGAATATTCAGATAAGGTAGACTTCAGAGCTGTAGGTTCTAAATGATCTGAGGGAGTCTTGGATCCAATTTGACCTGTCTGCTCCGATGGTTCAGTTGGAGCCGACACTTTAGTTACTTTCTGCTTCGGCTCTGAAGAAGATTTCAGAGCAGAAGAAAGTTGTTTTAAAGACTTTTCTGATTTTGAAGACTCAGCAGATATACCCTCAGAAAATGTTTTTTTTAGCAACCCCTTCAGAATAAGCTTGTTCTTGTGCTCCACGAGCACTCTCTGCTTAAAACCATGGCAAACTGAACAGGACTCCTGCAGATGAAGAGGCCCCAAGCAATAGCACACAAAATGTGCGAATCTCTAAGGGGCATCTTTTCTTCGCATTGCTCACACTTTTTGAAGCCGAGGCTTCCCTACTTTTTGAGACATATTTAGAAAAGAAAAGGGCACACTCTCACTTATAGACTTCTAAGCTAAGCAGGACAGGTTAGAAGAGTGGAAGTTGTTTTTTTTTTTTTTTTTTAATCATTCTCTAAGTTAAAAGGATGAAGGGGTCAGCAAGAATAGATTAAGAAATAACGTCCTCTAACTAAAATGGATGTCAGTTAGATGCCCTCTAACTTAAATAGATGCTAACCTCCGAACGTAAGGTGTAAAAGCACTAAAGAAAATCACTCACACTAAAGGGTAAAGATACAGAAATAGTTTTAAGAGAAAAAAAAATATTAAGAAAGAATAGTTAAGAGAAACAAATTTAGAATCAGTTAGCCCAGAGCTTGCTAGTAGAACTTCCATTTTTGCAGAGTGGCAAATGAGATCTGAGGAAGGTAAGAGGTTGCATTATGAGTAAAGAGGGATGCCCACCAGCTTTGCTGAAGACCTTGAGCTTTTAGAATGACCAAGACAGATCCGATGGATCGGATCCGAACCATTAGTGAGAATAAAGGCGAGACTGACAACATCACATCATGCATAACAGAAGAAATGATATTATAAAGGATTCCTTCATAGACAAGATTATTTTGTTAATCAATTTACTGAAAGTAGGGAATATACCTTAAAAAGCGGTGGTGGTCCACATATCAGAGCTGTCAAGAACCCATAGGACAGATACATAAATTTCTATCAAATGCAAGAAAAAAAATTGGAGAAAGGGGATATGTAGCTGGCAAGATAAAGCCATCCCACTGCAGTTAGAAAATCAGTTTGAAAAGACCTGTTGGCCTATATCTGTAGCTAATGTCTATATGTCCATGTTTTTTACTCTCCAGTACGACATAAGGAGATAACAAACATTATCCAAATACTAACGGACAAAAAGAGTTTACCTGTATACTGCAAAAATGTTACTTATAATAATAATAAGAAGAAGAAATGTGCAAGAAAGAAAAAAAAACAAGTTGAGGGAATGAGAAGAATTTTCAAGTACCTGTTGTTACAGCAGACGTTAATTCACATTTATTATCTTTCTGAAAAGTATATCTTCATAAACAGTTGACTGCCTGAAGTTCCTCCATGAACCTTTGGGGCTCAGTGCTAAAATGGTAGCAAATAATATTAAGCAGATGATTATATCTTAAAGAATAGTATATTTTCTAGTAACCACACGAAATACAAGGTACTGGCGAATCCAGTACCAGACCCAAAATACACAACAAGAAAAATCCTCCACTGTTGGGTACAATAAAGGCTGTCCTCCGCCACCAATTAAAATATGAACGAACTGAACAATGGTAGTTGCAATAATCCAAAAGTCTTTATTATAACACACATAAAACAGATTGAGCACTCTTTCGTCTCTTCTCGTGAGACTTCATCAGAATCTCATGTTAATACCAATGTACTGTTTATATACTCTTAATTGAGCAGTCATTAATTAATTGTTTTCCATAGTAATAAATCAATAAATTACTTAATTCAAGCCAATTCTGGGCAACCCTTTATATATACAGTATCTGTTGAAATTACTTAAAATGGAATTGCATATAAATATTTTTACACTTCGTGTAAAAATGCTCCAGACATACACATATGCTACAAGTTATAATGTCATTAATTACATCCTATTAGTTTAAAAAATACATAAAAATACCCATTTTATAAAAACTTCTGTTATGTCTAATATACATAAAACTTATTGCACGTGGAATCTTGAAGGCAGATGAAGGTTTATGAATGTAATGTAAGCAACATTGCAGTATACACATTATAAAATGGGTATTTTTATGTATTTTTTAAACTAATAGGATGTAATTAATGACATAACTTGTAGCATATGTGTATGTCTGGAGCATTTTTACACGAAGTGTAAAAATATTTATATGCAATTCCATTTTAAGTAATTTCAACAGATACTGTATATATACAGGGTTACCCAGAATTGGTTTGAATTAAGTAATTTATCGATTTAATACTATGGAAAACAATTAATTAATGACTGCTCAATTAAGAGTATATAAACAGTACATTGGTATTAACATGAGATTCTGATGAAGTCTCACGAGAAGAGACAAAAGCACGCTCAATCTGTTTTATGTGTGTTATAATAAAGACTTTTGGATTATTGCAACTACCATTGTTCAGTTCGTTCATATTTTAATTGGTGGTGGAGGACGGACTTTATTGTACCCAGCAGTGGAGGATTTTCCTTGTTGAATAGTATATTTTCTCTCAGTGGTTTGATTATTACTACCAGGACACATCTCTGGTTGCTACAAGGGTAAATGTAGAGATGAAGGAAGCACCAGTCACTGTCAGGATAGGGAGCGGCTTACTAATCTTTATGGGATGTGTGTAGATTCTTTTTTTTTCTTCTGCAGCACCAAACCACAGACTGTCATCCAGTAAAAGCAGTGGTATTCCTAAACTATTAGGCTGTGAGCTCTCTTGTTATCTGTGGTCTTTCTGTTTGTTGTTCACTTTTTGGCTTTTCTGTGATCTTTTTACTATTTTTCTTATATAGATATAGCCTCACAAACAGGTTTATCAATCCTGTATAGAGAGCAAGGAATGAAGATGTATAAGAACACAAAAGAACTATATCAAACACATCTCTTTACACACAATATATGTATGCATACTGCAACACAGCACTAGAACAGGTGTGTGAATATATATACATATAACAAATGCATTCATATCTTTATATACAATGTCTACATTATGTCCTATATCTGCTCACTAGTGCTCCTATGTAAACACACACAAAAGAGTGAGACATTTTTGTATTAAATTTATATACTTACACTATTTTGACTACTCCAATTATTGTTTAATTTGCCTATAAAGTACCAGTTGCATAAGTCCTACTTTTAACAGTAGCTCCCTCAGTGGCATATGGGTTCTGTGCCTGCACAAACACCTACACTAGCAGCTTTCCAGAGCTCAGAATTCCCTTCTCTAAACTCTGTGACAGGGAATTGGCTAAGCCCTCTCATCAGGGGAAGTCTAACCCCTGTAACAAAAAGTTAGTTATCCAGGCTTTTAGTGCTAAGTAGGAAAAACCAAGAAGGACCAGAAGCAATACCTGCTTGAAACCAACAAATTCATAGCCACAAAATACCAACAAAAATAACCAAAGTCAACCAACAACACAATAAGTTTGGATACCAGTGAAATATACACAAAATAAGGGAAATGGTGGGTAGGTGCTGCCAGTGAACCAGTGTGAAATTTGAACATCTACTGTTATAGGTAAGCAGGACTTACACAACTGAACTATGTTCATCATTCACACTGTCTCAGTGGCATATGGGTACATTCCCAAAGCTTGCCCTACCTGAGAGATGGAAGGATAAGGATCCAAGAACACCTGGAGAATGGCCCTCGCAAAGCCTGCTTTGTACCTTGAAAAGGAGTCCAGTTTGTAGTGCTGTATGATGGTTTAAACAGCGGACCAGTATACTGCTTTGAGAATGTTTCTAGACTTAATCCCTTTCCAATATGCCATCGAAGAAGATAACGTCGAAGTCGAGTGAGCCTTAACCTTGCCTGGAAGAGATTTACCTTGAAGCAACAGAAAACAATAGCAGAAGACAACTGTCATGCAAGTGTTTGCTTAGAGACAGGCTGACTTTTCTTAGTACCCATACAGGAGACAAACAAGTGTTTGACATTTATAAAGGGCTTTGTTTGGTCAAGGTTGTACCTGATCTGCCTGTGCCCATCTAAAGTACGTAGAATCTTTTCTCCCTTGTTTGTTTATTTATTTATTGACATTTGATTATCTGGAAAATCTGACTGAGTCGAAGCACATTTTCAGTGAAGGCCTGGGGAGAAAAGCTCCAAATTAATACAAATCATTTTAAGAACTATAATTTTACAATCTTCAAAAATAAAACAAAACTTTCTCCAGTTTACATAATTATGACAAACTACTGATAATATAAAAACAATGGTTAAGAATCAATACAAGTTATATGGCAATCATTTAATGTTTATAGAAATTTTAAACAGTTTGTAGACATATTAAAGATAAGTTAGTCTAACACAAACATGAACTGCAATATGAAGTGAGGGCTTATGTTATATTTACAGAGAAAGTCAGGGAAGAGAATTTGATAGAAGTAAGGAACTAAGTAAAGAAGAGAGAGTAAGGAGGTATAAGGAAAGAAAATGTACTTGTTAGCACTTAGGGATATAGTTTATCTTGGTTTTGAGCAAAAACAAAGCCAGATTTTAACTAGGAACTCTTTCAGAGTGGTTTTGAAAGATGGAAAGGAGGGTATTGACCTGATGCATACAGGTAAGGCGTTCCAGGCCTTAGCAACCTTGTACAAGTACAGACAATGCCCAGCAGATATGATAGGTTTGTAGACTGACTGGAGTTTTTGGTCACTGGATTGTTTTTGATCATTGGATCAGGATAGAGCACTGAGAGATTGTTGACTTAAATCAACGTAAATATAGAAGCAACTTTACTCATGAATGACAGATTAGTATATAATACAACCCTGTCCTTGTGAAAAATCAGATACGATTGGCCTACTATGACAGCTTGCAACATAGAGATGTGCCTTGCATACATCACAACAATGAGTAAAACAGTCTTCCAAGTAAAGAACTGTAAATCAGCCTGAGAGGCAGATTCAAAAAGGAGGTAAGGTCAAGTTTTCAAGAACAAAGTTGAGATCCCAGGGATGAGGAATTTGCTTTTCAGGGGGGCACATATGCGACACTCGTTTCATAAACTGACCAGAAAAGAGAGAAAAAAAGAAGAGAATTTATGGGTAGACAAGGTAACATGGCTGCAAGATGCACTTTGATAGATGTATATGACAAACCACCTCTAAGTGGATCACACAATTATTTCAAATCCAGAGGGGGTCAAAAGCTTTTCAGGACCTCTGTAACTGGCTAGGCACCACCTAGAAAACCTCTTCCATTTGTAAATGTAAGATTTTATAGTTGCAGATGTTCTTGCCTCCTTAAATACCTGCTGCACATCCACATGGATCAAGTGCCTAAAAGGTGCCAAAATAGAATCATACAGGCTCTGAGTTGCAACTGCTGTAAGCTGGGATTTGAGAAGATCTAGTCTGTTAGGAAGCTTGTGGAAACTGCCCTTAGCCAATTCTATTAAAAGGCAGAATCAGCATTAACTGGACCAAATGGGAGTTACCACAGTGATCTCTGGTAATTCTTTCTGAATCTTTAGAAGTACTTTGAGAACCACTAGACATGATGAAAATGCACACTGGAACATTTCCAATCATTGGAATGATAGTGTGTCTGCCTTACAAGCATGGCTGCAAGGATGTCTTGAACAGAATTTTTTTCAGTTGTCTGTTTTGAAAGGTGGCGAAAAGATCTACTTGAGTTTTTCCCCACATCTGGATCAAGTCCAGGAAGACATCTATGTGCAGCTTCCACCAATGAGGGTCTGTCCAGGATTGGCTTAGCCTTTCTGCTACTGTAATTTGCTCTAGTGGAATGTAATGAGGCCTGAAGAGTCAGAAAATGCTGTACATCCAGTTCCCAGGCCATCAATGCCAACTGTCAAAAAGGGAATGACCTTGTACCCCCTTGTTTGTTCAGGTACCACATCACGGTAGTGTTGTCTGTAACCACTAGAAGAGGACCTAGAGTCTGTAACCACTAGAAGAGGACATAGAGTCCATAAGTGGTAAAGAACTTTTAAGACATGAATCACTGCCAACATCTCTTTCACATTTATGTGCTTTGGCACCTCCTGAGGACCTCACAAGCTTTGCACTTGAACTCCATGAAAAACCTGGCAAGTTCATCTGGACTTACTGAAGTATGGTCAGGAACAAAAAGGTTAAGTATGGATTGGAGACACATGATCCCTTCACTACTGCAGTTGCTGTTTCACAAATCCCAGTACCAGTACAGTACAGTTGTGTGCACTTACCATAAATGTACAGGTTCAAGTGTATTCACTGTTGCAGTCATCACATCTGTGTTATCCTGCCAGGGGTAGCCCTCAGTCGGCCAGAATACCAGAGGCTTAGTATTTCTGCGTCGGTTGTTGTCACTCCAGGACTGATGTCAGGTAATCAGTGGTGTAAAATCAGGCAGCCGATGCCATTACATCAGTTTTTCTTGCCCTAACTGTCAGGAGCCCTCAAAATAGGGAGCTAGGTTATGGTGGAAGAACACCACCAGTAGAAAGTATATACCAAAAATTCCCTGTAAGGAGAGAGGAAGAGAGAGATAAAGAGAAAGACAAGGGGGATGGAGGGAGGGAATCCAGGACTGCAACAGTGAATACACTTGAACATCTACATTTATGGTAAGGGTACACAACTGTACTATGTTCTTTGTGTTTCACTGTTGCAGTCATCACATTTTGGTTGATTCCCAAAGCTGAAGAAAAGGGTGGAGGCAGTCAAGAAGACTGGGGGCTAGCTAGGATGCCCTGCAAGACTGCGGTGGCAAAGCCTGCCCTGGATTTGGAGAAGACAGGCAGGTGGTAATGCTTGGTGAAGCTGCAGAAGTGGAGGCTGCCCTGGTGGAATATGTCCTGACCCCCTTTGGGGGAGGTTTCCCATGCTGTTTGTAGCAAAAATGGATGCAGTGTGCTATCCATTTGGAGATTATTTGTTTGGATATGGCTTTGTCCTCTGCCCCTGCTGCGAAGCTGACAAGCAATTGATCAGTTTTTCTAAAAGATTTCATCCTGTCCAATTAGAATCTGAGCTGTCTGTGCACATCTATAGAGTGCAGAATCATTTCCCCCTTGTTTTGTGGGATAGGGAAAAAGGTGGGCAAATGAATGGATTGGTTGAGAGCCACACTGGACACCACTTTACGCATGAAGGATGGGTTAGCCCTGAGGGAGACCCTGTCAGCATGGAAAATGATGAAGGGTTCTACAGCCATGAGTGCTTGTAGCTGTGATACTCTTCTAGCTGAAGTGATGGCCAGAAGCAAGGCTGTATTCCAAGAGAGGGATTTTAACTCTGCTGAAGCTACAGGTTCAAAGGGGGGTAGGGTGAGCTTTCCCAACACAAAGTTAAGGTTCCAAGCTGGGGTAGGAGCTCTTCTGGGTGGCCTTAAGTTATTAGCCCCTCTTAGGAACTGTTTGATGAGAGGGTGTGAGAAGAGAAGTGGCTCTGTGCTGTAATGAGCAGAGATGGCAGAGGCATGAATTTTAATGGAAGAGAAGGACAGACCCCTGTGTAGTAGGTCAGCTAAGTAATCCAGGATGAGAGGTAGGGAAGGCTGTGCCGTTCCGGCTCCCTTAGCCTGGAGCCAGGTGCACAACCTTTTCAACTTATCAGCATAGGATTTTCTAGTGCTGGGGCATCTGGCCTCACATATAACATCTAGGACTTGTTTGCTTAAGCTGGCAGCTTGAGGAGAGGTCAGGGGATAAGCCAGGCTGAGTCTGAAATTGGGGGTGCATGAATTCTCCATTCCTCTGAGCCAGGTGTGTTGGAATCTGAAGTAGGTGCCATGGTGGCAGGGGTGACAGGCTGTGCAGCAGTGGGTACCAGTGCTGGCGTGGCCAGTCTGGGGGCAATCACAATTGCCCTTGGTTTTTCCTCCCTTATTTTGAGCAGTACCCTTGAAATGAGTGGTAGAGGGGGAAATGCATAGACCGAGAGGTTTACCCACTGGAAGGATAGAGCATCCACTTTCCAGGCCTTGCTGTGAGGTTCCCTGGTGCAGACTTTGCTGAGCTGATGATTGGAGTGGGAGGTAAAAAGGTCCACCTTCGGGGTGCCCCATTTCTGGGTTACAAGAGTGAAGGTTCTGTGGTCTAGCTGCCACTCCTGTGGGTCTAGCAGGTTTCTGCTTAAGTTGTCTGCCAGAGAATTTAGGGAGCCTGGCAGGAAATGTGCTTGCAGGTGTAGTTGCATGGCTGAGGCCATGTGCCAAAGGGTCATGGCGAGCCTGCAGAGAGGATAAGAGTGAGTCCCTCCCTGCTTGTTGATATACCACATCACTGCGGTGTTGTCTGTTTTGATCAGTAAGGGCCCCGGGGAGAGTAGGAGTCTGAAAGCTGTCAGTGTGTGCAGAACAGCTAGCATCTTGTTTTGGTTGATGTGATTTGATTTGAGCTCCAATGGCCCTGAATGCACCTGCTGTCCAGGTATGCACCCCAGGCATAGTCTGATGCATCTGTGGTGAGGGTCTGGGCGGCATGGGGTTGTGAGAAAAGAAGTCCCTTGTTGTGGTTGCATGCCGCTGCCCACCAAAGAAAATCTTTCCTTAGACAAGGTATCATTGGTATGATAGTTTCCAGGTCTTGAGAGAGTTGACACCAAAGGCTTTTTAGGTAGCACTGTAGTTTCCTCATATGCAGTCTGGCATATGGAATGAGCAGAATGCAGGAGGCCATTAACCCCAGAGCTTGCAGGATTTTCCTTGCAGATAACTGGGTTCTGGTGGCTAGTTGAGAGAAGCAGCCTGCCAGGTAGGCTTGTTTTTCTGGAGTAAGGAATGCCATCTGGGATACTGTGTCCAGGGTTGCTCCCAGGAATACAACTTTTTGTGTAGGGACTAGTTTTGATTTCTATTCATTGATAGTATACCCCAGGGAAGTCAGTAGGTCCTTTACAAAGGTCAGGTGCTGTAACAGCTTTTCCTGACTGTCTGCCTGAATCAGGCAATCATCTAAGTAGGGGTAAATTTGGATATTTCATTGTCTGCAAAAAGCAATGGCTGGAGCCAGGCATTTTGTGAAAACTCTGGGAGCAGTGGACAAGCCAAAGGGAAGCGCAGAGAACTGAAAGTGCATAGCTCCTACCCTGAAACATAGATATTTCCTGCAAGATTCCCTGACTGGGATGTGTAGGTAGGCCTCTTTTAGGTCTAGGGTGGCTAACCAAGCATCCTTGGAAAGCATAGGAAGAAGCTACTGGAGGTGAGCATTTTGAATTTTGGTATCACCAGAAAGGTGTTTAGAATGGATAGATCTGGGATTGGGCATCAAGTGCCCTCTTTTCTGGGTACCAGGAAGAGTCTGGAAGAGAAACCTTGGCCTATCTGGTCTGCAGGAACATGCTGTATTGCCCTCATGGAGGGAAAGGACTTGCTTTTTGGCCTCTGCCCACTGGTTTGGAGGGGGATCTGGGAACCATTTTGGGTTTGGCAGAGTGTGGAAATAAAATCTGTACCCTGGGACACTATGTTGAGGACCCATCGGTCATTGGTAATAGAGGACCAGTTGCTTGCATGGAAGCAGAGTTTTCCTCCTAGGGGCACAAGCAGGTGGGCAGAGGTAAGGGATGGAGGTGTAAAGTCATTGTGAGTTCTTACCATAAGGGGGTGGCTTAGCACTCCGTGGTTTTGAAGAGGAGTAACTCCATTGCTTAGATCTCTGCATTCCCTGGGGCTGCTGTCTGGGGCGTCTGCTTCCCCTGGGTCTGGGCTGAGCTGGCCTGGAGGGGGCAGGAAAGGACCAGTGCTTGGCGGGGCAATGCCTACTGAACCTCGGAGGCTGGACCTGTAAATAGTCTTTAACTCTCTGCATAGATTTAGCTTTTTCTTCCATCTTTTTTAAGACTTCTTCTGCCTTGGTGCTAAACACATTGTCTTTGTTCAATGGTGCGTCCAATAATTTGACATGGTCTGGCAAGGTCTGTTCCTTAAGCCAAGCATGCCTTCTAAGGACAGAACCAGTGACTGCTGCCCTGCAAGCTGCTTCGAGGGCATCAAAGCCACATTGCAAGGTGTGCTTAGGAACTTGACTTGCAGAATGCATAAGCTCTTGTAATTCTTTATTTTCTGCACAAGCAGGAAAGGAAGATATTTTTTGGTTGAGAAGTTCCATGGTATGCTGCTGATATTTCAGCATATGGAACTGACAATTTAATGCTCTAACAACAAGAGTAGCACAGGTGTATACTTTTTTACCCCATCTGTCTAAAACTCGGGAATCCCTGTCAGAGGGGGTGGGATTCTTAGCTGAGGTTGCTTTAATTCCTTTAGGTCCTTGAGAGATGGCCTCTGGGTCAGCAGTAGGATTTTTTTAATGAAATTTGAGAGAGTCAGGGACTCTGTAGTGCCTGTCAGGTTTCCTGGGAGCAAGAGGAAGGGTGTCAGGAGTCAAACTGGATTCCATAAAAACATCATCCACAACATCCAAGACAGGAGGAATGGCCAAAGGTCTGTGCTGTGGTAAATCTAAGAATTCCCTGAGTCTCTTTTTTGACTGAGGATAGTCCTGACATTCCCACTGGAAATGCTTCCTTAAGGTATGAAGGTTTTCCCCAAATGAAAAATCCTCGGGTGGAGAGTCAGAAGGATTGAATTCCTCTACATCAGATTCCTCATAAGCAGAGAGGGGTTGCATGTCTTCATATTCAGAAGCATCAGAGTCATTGGACTCCTGTTCAGATAAAACTACTGGGGACAAGTCTCTTTTTCTTTTGGAAGGGGTAGCCTGGCTTCCCCTAAAAGCATAATAAGGTCTTCCGCCATTTTAAGCATTTGAGATTGAGGCAAGGAAGCAGGTGCCTGAGCTTGGGTCATCATTTTTTTGGGCGTAATTCGTACCCTGGGCCTTAGAAACTTGATAGTTTTAGAAAGAACTGAAGATGTGAAAGAAGTCGTCAGTTTGTGTCGAGCATCGGTAGTGCGAAGTACTTCCTCAGAAGCCGGTGCCTGCTCAGCTGCTCCGGACCCATCCAAGGTAGAGACATCCGCAGGATCCTTAGTTGAAGAAGAGTCTTGCAGCATACCGGACTCCAAAAGGGTCTCAGTAGCAGCCTGCAAATCCATAGACGTGGACATCAGGGGCTGTGAAAGTGCCTCACTGAGGACCGGAGAACTGATGACTAGCTTAACGGAAGCATCATTGGCAGTTTTGGACCTGTGTGGTCTGTCTCTGTCTTTATCCTTACGTTTTTTTCAGAAGATCGGTAGTCGGATGGCTTACTGAAGTCATATCGGAATTCGAGGACTGAGAGTGAAAATATCTAGCTACAATAAGGGCCCAACGACGTATAGTTCTGGCATTGAACAAAGCACAAAAGCAACAGCGAGGGACGTTGTGGTCTGGGCCTAAACAGGTGATGCAGTAAGAATGGAAGTCTCGGTGTGATATTTGCTTTCCACAGGCGAGACAATTGTTAACTTTTTCTGACATCGGTTAGAGCAAGAAAAAAGGATCCCCAGTGGGGTACTTAGCTTTAGAAGACTTCAACTTCAGTTCGGAAAATAAATCTCAGGTAGCGGCCGATCAGCACTCGTGCTAACTGCTTCTGCTTCAGGCTCCTCGGCAAGAAAGACTGATGTAATGGCGTCGGCTGCCTGATTTTATACCACTGACGACCTGACGTCAGTCCTGGAGCGACAGCAACAGACGCAGAAATACTAAGGCTCTGGTATTTGGGCTGACTGAGGGCTACCCCTGGCAGGACAACCCAAATGTGATGACTGCAACAGTGAAACATGAAGAAAATCTGGAAATCCAAAGGATGAAGGTGATGGGTACAATAATTCTTGAAGTACCATTGAACTTTTCTCATGTGATTTCTGGCTCACTGTGTCATGAAGATCATTGATATCCTGAGGCCTATAATTTAAAGGAACTCTCTTGCTGAGGCCATATCTAAAAGAGAGAAATACAAGAAAATGCTCTGATAAGTTAGAATTTTGTCTTCTGGTAGGAAGACTATCCTTTATACTGTCTATTCAACACCCCAGAAAAACAATTCATGGAGAGGGTGAGGAAAGACTTTTGAGGTTTAATTTGAAGCACAGGCAAGAAAGGAGGGATGTGACCATGTCTAGGGACTCCCAAGGAGCTGACTACAGAACCTACACAAATCAGAGAGTCATCTAAATAAAAAAATTTGGACCCCTAGGGTTCTGCAACAGGCAACCCAGGGAAAAGACAATCTGTAAACACTCAAGGTACAGTAGATGGCCCAAAGCATAATGCAGAAAACTGATAATATAAGTCAGACGCAGTAAATCTCAAGAATCTTCTGAAATTGGGAACAATAGGAATATGATGATAAACATTCTTGAGATCCAGAGTCACCATGAAACAGTGGTCTGGAAGTAACTCAAGGAATTACTGTAAGGTGAGCACTTTGAACTTAGGTGTTTAGAAAGGACAAATCTGAAACAGGTCTCCAGGGGAGTTACCTGTTTGATACCAAAAATATTCTGGAGTAAAAACTTTTGCCTTTGTGTATCGCAGTCACTGGTTCTTTGACCCCTGCTTCTACCGCGTGATAGAGCACTGAAGGAAACCACTTTGAATGGCCTGGTGGGTGTGGGGAAATTCCCCTGAAAGGGGGAGGATTTTCTATCCACTGCTAAAGTGCATCCTCTTCAAATTATTCTCTGAACCCATTTGTCTGAGACTATTTGTGACCAGGGTGCAGGGTTGACAGAGAGAGCCAGGGGGAAGGAGGAAGAGAAGAAAGGGCTTGAGGGGTGGTAGGGGTGCTCTGAAACTCTGCATAGTCATTCCTTTGCAGGTAGTTGATCCTTTTTCAGAAAGGAACCCCTCTTGGTTGGTTTTGAAGAACTATCCTCCTGCTATTTTCTTTTGGATCCCTGACTTTTGTTTGGCTGGGATTTTTGTTTGTTTGGCCCCTTGAAGAAGATACCTTGTTTGTGGAGAACTCAGGTGTGCAAAACATCCTCGATGCCCTATGCATTAATTTGTCTCATCCATCCCACTGTTTGTGAATCAGTATAACAGAGGACCCAAACACCAATTCATAAATTAAATGTACATTCAAAATTTCAGCTTTAAAATCATCAAATTTCTAACTACGTAAACAAGCATACCATCTTAATACAAAAGAGGAAGCATTTCTCAAAATTGTATCTGCACATTCAAGCACACCTCTCAAAACATGTTTAAAAACCTGAGCAAAATTATAATTTCAACCTACTGAGGCTTTTGTGTTGTACATAAGGATACAACAAAATCATCTGAACTGTTGCACACTGTAAAAAAAATCCACATATAGCCTTGACAATTTAACATTCTAGAGGTTTGCTTACTAGAAAGAGACATCCCTTTTGCCCTGAAATGCCAACCATTTTCCCTCTTTATCAGGATACATTGAATTACATAAAGCCAATAACTTTTTATTTGAGCTGAAAGTTGAGAAGACCACAGCTGGGTCTGCAGTCAAATGATAAAAGACATTTGTCATATATGAGGAGAACCTGTATTTTCTCTGAGGTTTTTTAGGGACTGCTGGAATAGATACTGGTGTCCTGCAAGTAGCTTTTTAAACATCTTCTAAAGCCAGTAAGAGAGCAGGGATAGCCACAAAATTGGGCGTCTTGTCCTCTACAGGGTAATATATCCTTGTTTAACTCTGCAGCAGTTCCCAACTACTAAAAAAAATTCTTTTGGCTTTTCCCGGTTAGGGGTCGCCACAGTGGAACTCCGGTCCGCTCATGATTGGCAGTGGATTTTATGGTGCCGAGTTGTCAGCCCGACACCCAACCTTCAACGAAGGCACACCCATTCACACTCACACCTACCTGCATGTCTTTAACGTCACTCGACCGTGGAGAGGACATGCAGACTCCACACAGAAGGTGCTCCAGCCAAGAATCGAACTTCCCAACTACTCCCAAACAAAAATGTCACTTAATCTAACAATCCTCTTTGGACAAATGAATGTTTATTTGGACTTTAGCTTAGGTTCATCTTCCAAAGAATCAGTGACTGGACTCATTGTCAACTAAGAAATCACCAATTTCATCATCATTGTCTGAAATAACAGAAAGGCTTCTAGCTAAACTAGTACTACAGCCATGCATAGCAACACAACCACCAGAATTAGCTGTCTGCAGAACACTCCCACATCAGCCTTATAAACAGCTAGAATCTGATTAGCAGCTGTATGATAAAGCCTCTGTTTCTTTTTCTTGTGAACTTCACTACTAGATAAAATCTGGGGACAGAATATTATGTCTGGCAAGGAGTATCTTACCCAGGACAACTCCTGCACCTAAAGGGTTTGGTTCTACCATACCTGCACCAGATACTGGAACAGCCCCAGAGGATGTGTCTAATCACAGTTCCATAGTGGCTGGCAAAAGGTAATTGGCCTGCAGGAAGAGCAGCAGCCCTGAGAGAATCACTAACCATAACCTGAGGCATATTTTTATTTTATTTTTCTTTTTAGATGTAACCAGATTTGATAGGAGAGTACCAGAGTTAGGACCCATCAAAGTCAGGGAAGAGAACGCCAGACAGAATAATAAAATATCATTACTGAATAACGTATCACAATAAGCACTTAATGTTACTAGTAATAAGTATGTCTTTAGACCGATAAGTCTATAATTCCCAAGGTCAGTGGTCGGGCCACCCTTGTTGAGTAGCATCACAACAGCTGTATGCCACACCTGTGGGACAAGGACAAGGCCTGTTGCTAAGCTCATGTTAAAGAGGTTCAGGAGTGGATCCATCAGTGCTTGTTTACTGTTATTCATTAGGCAACTTGGTATGTTGTCAAACTCCATGGAAGACATATTCTTCATTTTGGAAAGTACTTTCTCTCTCTCATTCTCTTTCCCAGTCTCTCTTCAGCTCTCAGCACTGCACACAGTACACATGGTAATGCTCTTCAGGTCCTGGTAATGCTCTTCAGGTCCTTGTGAAGCACACTTCTCACATCCTCTTCTCTAAAGTATGTTCCTCTTGATAAGTTACCACACACAAAAAAAATCTGTATCTATTAACGTCCAAACAATCAATGCCGTTTGTTATTCAAGCTAGCTTACTGAAATTTAATGTCAAAATATTTATTTCATCAGGGAGGTTTGGTCTAACATCTGCAATGTAGGAAAGATAAACTGTACCTCTTTTCTTTGTTATAACTAACTCTAAAGACAACAGACCTCAGAAAAACATTATAAAATAAATGCTTTAAAAGCTTTCTTTGGTCATCTATTACTGAAAGAAGACACTTTGATAAACCTGCACTCACAATGATGAGCAATTACCACCAAGCATCCTGATGGCCCCGGACATTGCCATTTTGCACTACTAATGGTAGAACATAATTTCACTGATCCCTATTCTCAGGCTCTTTCCTGCCCTCTGTCCCATGTGCTAACATCATATGCACCCCAGATGTTCCTGTATCCAAAATGTAACTACTAGTGCTAGCATTTACAACATTGAATCCTAATTGCCATTTTTAGCTCATTTACCCACCCTCCTGAATTCCCTTAGGCTAGGTCCCAGGCACTATTTAACTTTTACATTTGTAACAGTAGAAAGAGTTTTTTCCATATTACCTTTTCTAGTCAATGTATCAGATTCAAATACACTGAACAACAGACGGACCAAAGTTCTAACCTTGTGAGTCACCTTATCACTCTTACCTTCTCTCCAACAATGTCACTCAAACAACTAACCACAATGTTCTTCACAATGGCCACTTCTTCACCTGCTTCAACACTGTAGGCCCTGAACCAACACTCCACTCAGCTTGGCTCTAAACCTTTGTTTTAAATCTGTGATGAAATCAAAAAAATATTACATCTAATGATGCTTCCTCTTAGTTCATCCCTTGCACTGTCGGGTCATAAAGCTAAAATAATTCTTTTACAGGGTCACGTGGCAGCAAGTCCATATTAGCTGTCATCAGCAGTCAGCTTTCCTCTAAAAGTCTCACTAACCTACTTAAAAGATTCTCTCACATAAGCTTCTCCCACTGAGCTCAAGCTGAATGTCCTTCATCTGGGTTCTTTACAATACCAGAGTCTTTTGTAATGGCACCACCATTGCTGCACCCATGTCCCCAGTGTGATGTATTTGAAGCTTCCTAAAGTTGTTTCCACTATGGATGTTTGAAACATGACCACTAAAAAAAAATAATCACCAATTACAACTAACCAACAAACATAACTAGCATTAATAATATCTGCAGTGAGCAAAAAACTTTATTTCAAGGGGATAAACTCCCTTGCACTCCTCATATGGGGCGGGTACCTCATCACATCCCTTGCACTTATAGATATTTTAACTTCTCAATGTCAAACAATGCAAAAGGGAGAAACTCTCTAAAAGCAGTTCATATAAGCCTTGGACAAACATAATATTTCATCAGCTCTGATCAGGCAGTAAGCAAGTGGTCATTAAGCAAATGCAGGACAACCACTTTCTTAGTAAAAAAATAAATAAATAAAAGAGGGGTCCATAAGGGCCCTTGACTCATCTACCTTTTATAACCAATGGTTCCTTCATCATTTGCCCATGAGCCTCCTGTTCCTCAGAGTTTTCAGTCAATCCTTCCCATTTAGGTCACCTACCAGTTTTCTCAACATCAAAAGGCACAAAAAAATTCCACCTGTTCTTTTTCCTCTAGTAACCCTTGCTAGCACTGAACAGCACCTCCAATTATGTACTTTTTTATTTCTTTTATTTTTCAAAAAAAAAAAAAAAAAAAGGAGAAAGAACTTTTCCTGTATTCCTGTTGTATTCTGCACAGAAGTTAATTTTGACCCTCACCATAGACTTCTGTTCCTCCTTGACAGAACTTACAATAGCTTTTGGCACAGAAGGCTGTGAGTTCTATTCCCTCAACAGGAAGTTGAATTAATTTTTCCAGTACTGATACTGACATGCAGCATAAAGGGGGTGCTGCACTCCTGAGCATGCCATCCTTCAGATGAGACATTAAACTGAGGCCTCATCTACCTCAGTTTGAGGAAGCTCTAGAGGATGTGTAACCCACGGCTGCTTTATTATTAACACTTTTTTATCTCTCTGCCATTATTTAGAAATTCATTATATTTATACTTTATACATCTCAATGTAATATTTTAGATGTTCATTTTCCCAAATACATTTAACAACCATTTCATTCTCCAAATCCTTTCCACCATATCCATTTCTTTATATCATATATAACTTCCTCATCATATTTTCTTTTGTTTTACAAGGAAGTTTCCTAGTGACCTAGCCAAATTTCCCCTAGTTACTATGAATACTAATACATCTTGGGTCTCCCATGATAAGAGGCGATTGACCAAGTGGGACTAACCTGGTCAATAAAGTAAAAATAATAAATAAATAAAATTTTATTTTGTTTTGCCTTTGGCTACTGGGAAGGTTCAATGGTTAGCTGGATTCATTTTTCAGGAGAAAAGGAAAACTAATACAATAATACAGAGATAATAAACAATCAGAGTACATACAAAAAAAATGACATGGTAAATACACTTGCATTGAAGTATTAACAGTACAAAGTGATTATGTGTAAAGCACAGAGAAAGAGATCCCAGAAATAAGATATATGCATAAAAATCAGACAGTGTACACAGAAGTTGATAAGGTTTCAGCTGTGAAAACTGTGAGTGTAAAATCCAGACAGGTAACATACTTCAAAAAAGGAGATGCATGACTGCAAGTCAGATGAATTTGAGCATACAAACTGCAAGACCCAAGAAAAAAAACCTAAGGAAGTCAAGTGTTCTTTCATAGAAATGGCAGTTAATAATGGGAGTAGCCTTTGAATAAAGGACTTCAGATGATCATAGGACAGATTTGAACAATTGTTAAAAGTAGTGTAAAAAAAAAGAAGTTATGTCTTACCATAACATTCCATCTGTGTTGTTCATCTTCTTTCATTCATGACTGATGGGTTCAGTTCCGAGCCCTCGGAACCGAGTCAGCCTTATTACCAAGCTCGCGCCAACCAAAAAAACACTCGAGCTAAGTCTCTACCCGGAATGCCCTTCTCCCTGTTACCCCAGATCGAGTTTGCTATAGAAAAGGAAGTAAAGCCAAGGCCACTTCTGCACAAATACCCTAGGGAACCACTTAGACCCAAAGCATCCCCCAGGAGCCTTTGGAGGGGGAAGGAGGGTGGGAAGTGATGAATGAAAGAAGATGAATAACACAGATGGAATGTTACGGTAAGACATAACTTCTTTATCTGATGTTGTCCATCTTCTTTCTATTCATCACTGATGGGACAGAATCCCAAGCTTCCTTGAGGTCCATGGGTGGCCCTTATGAAAGAACATTCCTGAGTACCATTGAGCTGAAGGCAGCTCTCCCTCTGGAGACCAAGTCCAATTTGTAATGATTGATAAAAGTATGAGGCTTAGCCCAAGTAGCTGCTGCGCAGATGTCATCCATGGAAGCCCTGGAATGGTATGCTATAGATACTGCCATAGATCTAGTGCAGCGAGCTTTAACTTTTGGCATAGGTTCATTATTGAGGGAATAGATGAAACATATGCATTCCCTTAGCCATCTTGACAAAGTAACCTTGGAAACAGCCTCTCTCATTTTGGGCCCAGAAAAGGAGATAAAAAGCTGTTCAGATTTACGGATAGGTTTGGTCCTGTCTAGGTAAAATCTCAATTGTCTATGTACATCTAAGAAGTGAAGGCAATACTCTCCTCTATTGGCAAAATATGGAAAAAAAGACTGGTAGGTCAATGGTCTGGTTAATGGAGAATTCAGAAACAACTTTGGGAAGAAAGGATGGCTTCATCCGAAGTGATACTCTGTCTTTATAAAAGACCATATAGTGCCTCTTGACATACAATGCCTGCAGCTCTGAGAATCTTCTGGAAGAGGTAATGGCTACAAGGAACAAGGATTTCCAAGACAAAAACTTTAGGTCACACTTCGCAGTAGGTTCAAAAGGTTTTTGGGTTAATGACTGAAGGACTAGAGTGAGGTTCCATGGTTCCATAGGCTGTCTGACAGGAGGCCTGATATGAGAGGTCCCCTTGAGGAAAGCCTTGCAAAGGTGCAAAGAGATAAGAGCGGTGCCATCTATACCACTGTGGAAATTGGAAATTGCTGCTAGATGCACTTGTACCGTACAGGCAGAGGCTCCATTATCAAAAAACTTAGCCAAGTACTGAAGCACTGCAGTAACTGGAGCTGAATACAGGTCTAGCAAGTTATCCTTGGACCAGATAGAGAACCTTTTCCATTTATCCTGATATAGTCTTCTGGTGGATGGTTTGTGAGAGGCCAGAATGATGTCTCGAACAGGCGAGGAGAGATTAGCTTGCCTGATGACTAGTGGAAGTGGAGAAACCAAGCTGTCAGCTTGAGACTGGACAGATTTGAGTGACTCAATCCTTGGGGGTGAGCAATCAGATCTGGTAGAGGGTCCAGAATCCATGGTGGGTATACTAGGTGTGGCCTTAGGAAGGGGAGCCAAACTTGTTGAGGCCAGAATGGGGCTATGAGGATCACCTTGCATCTCAACCGAAGAGCTTTCTTTAGAAATTGTGGGATTAGGGGGATGGGAGGATAAGTGTAAAGAAGTCCCGTGGGCCAATCGTGGATCAGAGCTTCCCTTGGTGACTCCCCCTCCGGGGGAAGTAGGGAGTAATAGCTGGTGTTTGATGAGGAAGTGAAAAGATCGCAGCAAGGCTGACCGCAGTAGCTGAAGATTACAGACGCCACTTCAGGGTTGAGGGACCACTCGTGAGGGATGAGGATACATCTGCTCAGTTTGTCTGCAATCACGTTGGATCTCCCCAGGATATGCATTGCTATCAGAAAAATGGTTGGACGCTATCACCCACTGCCAAATTCTCATGGCTTCTCAACATAAGGGATAGGATTTGGTTCCTCCTTGCTTGTTGATATACCACACCACTGACATATTGTCTGATTGAATTGCAATTGTCCCGGAAGGGAGAGCCGAATGGAAGGCCTGCAACGCTAACAGCACAGCCCTCAGTTCCAGAACACTGATATGCAGGTGGGCCTCTGAGGTGGACCATGTGCCTTGGACAGTCTTTCCCTGGAAATGGACTCCCCACCCGATCAGGGAAGCATCCGTGTTCACAATGGCTGTGGGTTGAGAAGGTTGAAATGGACGACTCCAACGTTCCACTTCTGGCCTCATCCACCAAAGCAGGTCCTGTTTGCAGAAGTTAGTTATTCAAATCTGGTAATCGAGGGGGTGATAGTTTGGGAACCACTGACACAGAAGTAGCCATTGCAGAATCCGCATATGTAGCTTTGCTAGAGACAATGCTGGGACTGACGCTGCCATAGAACCTAGGGACTGCAGAACTTCCCTTGCAGAGACTGTTGTTTGAGAGAGTACCACCCAGAGTTGAAGCCTCAATTGATGCAGTCTGTGAATTGGAAGTGATACCAGACAGGACTGAGTATTGAACACTGCTCAAATGAACTCTATTTGTTGTGTAAGGGTGAGGTTTGATTTCTCCCAATGTATCGTTATTCCCAACAATTTTGCCAGAGAGAGAGTATAATGCAGTGCTGTTACCAGAAGATGCTCGGTGGAGGCGGTAAGGAGCCAGTTGTCCAGATATGGAAACACCTGGAATCCTTTTAGTCTCAAGTGAGCTGTTACCACTGCCATACATTTCGTGAACACTCTGGGGGCTGTAGAGAGACCGAATGGCAGGGCACAGAATTGATAATGACTGGCTCCTAGCCAGAAGCGAAGCAGACTCCTGGAGCATTTGTCCATCTTGATGTGGTAATACGCATTCTGGAGGTTTATAGAGTACATCCAATCACCTTCTCTTGAAAAGGGAAGAATGGACTAAACCGTGACCATTGGAATTTAGTTTGGGTGCCAGACTTGTTTAAGCTGCTGAGATCCAAAATGGGTCTCCAGTCCCCTGTCTTTTTTTGGCACCAAAAAGAATCTTGAGTAAAATCCGGATCTGCGCTGGTCTGGTGGGACTGATTGGATGGCTCTTTTTTGAGACAGCTTTATAATTTCTGAAGCTGCTTCCTTCCTTTGACTGGGTGGAACGTCGGGAAGGTTTCTTGGAAATTTGGCTGACAAGAAAGGGGAATGGTGTAACCTCTGTTGATAATGCTCTGCACCCAGCGATCAGTGGTGATGGAGAAATGACACCCGACTGTTTCCAGAGGTAAGCAATCGGGCTGCTCCTCAGAAGCACTGATAAGGCTGACCAGAGGAAGAGTCCCTGGCACCTTGGTTACGAGGACCCCCTCTGCCGCTATAGGGGCACCTTTCAGAATTGTTAACCCCTCTGCCCCTGGGAGTACCATCACCACATGCAGCACGGAAAAGACCCTGAGATTTCTTATGCCACATTTTTCCACTCCTCTGATTCCTAGAGAAGGTACGTTGAGGGTTGAAAAACCAAGGGCCTATGGCAGACAGGGTTTTTCCATCTTGCTCGCATCTGGCTAGTGTGTCCTTCACTTTGGAGCCAAAAAGGGATGAAGCTTCGGTGGGAGCATTCAGAAAGGAAGACTTGAAGGGATCCGCGAGGTCACAAATATGCATCCAGGCATAACACCTCATAACAATGCTCAAACCCACTGCTCTAGCCGCCCCTTCAGTCACATGTGACAGAAACCTCATGGATGACTTGGATATTGATTCCAGGGTTGCGAGCTGTGAGGCCACTTTGTCCCTGACCTCGTCAGACAACTGTCCTGCGAGCGTACCAGAGAGTTCAGAGATCAAGTCTCTCTGGAGCCTTGTAAAATGTGCCAAATAATTCAGGGACTGTATAGCAAAGGTCCCTGAAGTAAAAACACGCTTTCCAAGTCTGTCCACTGCCCGGGACTCCCTGTTGGGTGGGTGGGCAGTGGGACTTTCCTCAGCCAAGTCCTTTTTCGTGGCCACCGCCACTATCATAGCATCAACTAGTAACCCTCTGGACCAATGTGGGTTCTCCTCGGGAGGGGAAAGAATTTTGTCTGGTCTCCAAGGGATTGCCTCAGTGGAATCAGGGTTCTTCCAAGAGCGCTGCATGATAAGCTGGATGAGCTCGTTGGCAGGCGGGGTCACCCAAGAGGTAGAAGGCCAGGCGCGAAAAGCCTGCAGGAACACGGACTCCTCAGATGAAGGGTTGGAGGACTTCCAGTCACTTCTCTGCTTTAACATTTCCAGGATGTCTCCGAAGGAAGCATCATCAGGAGGTGACCATGGGGACCCTTCACCATCATCGTAATCTGTGTCTTCTGTTAAGGACTCCTCAGGTGAGTCCACGTGCTTCCTCTTGCATGTCTTATTTTGAGGAGGCTCCTCAGTGAGGGCCTCTGAGGAGGACTCAGAAGAGCAGGTACCCTGAACAGGGGTGTCCTGCGGCTTCTCTGCCCAGTGTTCCAGGGGGGATGGTCTGTGACAGCTGTAGCTCAGGGGTGTAAACTGGGGTTCCAGCATCAAAGGAGTGCTGCCAGAAGCAAGAGCCCTCTCCATCGTGTGGATGACAAGCCTGCCCGAAGAGGGATGGGAGCCCAGAACCAAGAAAGACAACCTCAGGATCGGGGTCACACCCTGCTCTGACAAACCCGCTCCCACGGATGGAGCCTCAAGCAGGAACAGAGAATAGAGGTGACGCCGTACCCCGGGCCGACATGCCCATCCCCCAATCCCCAGATTGAGGAAGGACAGGTTCAGTGGGAACCGAAGACCAAAGGGGCAAACTCGGAGCCAGAGTGAGATGCACCGTAGATGCCCAGGTGATGGGTTCCAAGAAGGATGTCAGAGCAGAAGGCTTCAGAACCGAGATGGTCAAAGGAAGAGCGTAAGATGGAGTCCATGGATAAGACAACCCAAGTCCTGCAGGTGAATGGGTCTTAGAAAATGAGGGAATCCCCCTGGCTAACAACAGCTGGTCTACAAGACGCACCATGTCATGTTCCGAAAGGCTCCTAGTGGATCTAGTGGATACTCTGGATGGAGAGTCAGGACGTTCGAGGAAGGGGCTATATACTTGGCTCAGAAACAGATCTACGGAAGGGAGTATCGGGTCTGTGGTGCAAGGTCTGCTGGCACTGAAGTCTCTAATTTCAAGACCAGAAGTAAAGGGGAGAAATCCAGTGAGGTTGGTACAATGCTCGGTGTCAAAGTGGCACTCGGAGTCGAAACGGCTGGTTCCAAAATGGAAACTAATGATGTAGTCGAAGGTGTGCCCTGAGCCAAAGTGGCCACAAGTGCCGAAGTCAAAATAGGCGTAGTAAGGTCTATGATCGGTGCCAAAGGCAGGACCGATGAAACAGGCGCCGGTATCAAAGGTTTTGAGATGGTCAGAGCTGAAGAGGCAGATTTATGCTCCAAAGATAACTTTGGATCCTATGATTTCCCAGGCTTGCTCTGATCACCCGATGGTGAAGAAGGGAAAGAGTGGAATCTCTTTTTGTCCTTAGAAGGAGGGGTTGAAGCCTTCATCGCAGAAATGGCCTCTGAGAAGGGAGACTTGAGTAACTCTTTCAGAATGAGTTTATTTTTGTGCACATTAAGAGTACGTTGACTGAAACTCTGACAAATGTCACATGGAGGCTGCACCGAAAGGTGGGGCACTCCTAAACAGTATACACAATCATCATGGGAATCACTGTTAGGTAACTTGCCCTTACTTGAAGTACAATGCTTAAAACTTGAAGTACCCTTCTTATCCGACATCTTGACAGAAAAGAACACCACAGGCCAACTGTATAATCCAACTATAATGAAGTGAACTCTGTTCAAAAAGTTACAACTATAACAATACACTCTATGTAGAGAAAAGAAGGGAAACACCTGAATAAAAGTCAAAGCTAGCAGGTTAAACAGAAGAGACAATACCAACTATGGTATTGAAGAAATACCACAAGGGTAAGGGAGGAAAGGCCGTACCAAGAATGGTATTTGAAAGTTTACCAACAGTAACAATGGATAGAGGGGAAATAACTAGGTTAGGCAGAAGAAAAGACACTAGAAATACTAAACGCTTAATAAAATATGAAGATATCCAACAATTTTCACACAAATATCAAAAAAGTTTCACTTAGCTGAGAGCTCGGCTGAAACGCGGCTTTACAGCTAAGCGTCAAATGAGATCTGAGGTAACACGGAGAAGGGCATTCTGGGTAGAGACTTAGCTCAAGAGTTTTTTTTTGCTGGCGCGAACTTGATAATAAGGCTGACTCAGTTCCGCGGGCTCAGAACCGAATCCATCAGTGATGAATGGAAAGAAGATTAACAACATCAGATTAAGCCATTCACAAGCATTTGGAGCTTATACTGCAGGTAGTAAAAGGGGCATACTAGGTGGGATATGTGGATCTTAATCATCTTCAACACATAACTGATAAGGCCAGTAACACTGATAAACAAATTTCACATTAGCAATGATGGGTGGTTAGAAGTTAAGAGGGACTACCATATACCCAGGTGGTATGGCCCTAGCCCTGAGCAGCATCCTACCATCACCCAGAATGATACCACAGTACAAGCAGAAAATGATTGATTTCAACAATTGGCTAAGTTTCTGGTGTCATTCTAAGGGGATCCAGTATCTGTCTGCCTGGGATGACATGACTGACGGACCTCGATGCTGTGCCAGAGATGGCCTGCATCTGTCACCCCTGGGCTTCCGGATACTGACCAAGGCTCTTGCCACTCCTATAGTGCCTTTTTTAGGTGGTGTGCCAAAGACCAAATTACCACTGCAACAGCTACAATCAAATGCAATCTGAGGGCCATGCTGCTCAACGCTAAAAGTCTAAATCTCAAAATGCACTTGCTCAAAGCACTCTTTAAAATGGAGAACATTGAAATTTGTGCTGTAACAGAGACCTTATTCAAGGCAGCAGAAAGCACTCCTGCACTACCAGGCTATAACTCATTCCACCCCTTTCAGCCCCAGAACCTGGACCAAAGCTCCAAAGGAGGTGGTGTTTCCATATTCATAAAAGATGCGCACACCTCCAGACTGGTAGCCTACCATAACATATCAGAGATACGTCAGGTGCAGCTAACATTGGGTAAGACAGCTATTCAGGTTGTAGCCTGCTATAGTCCCCAACCATGTCCCAAGACTCACACTCCACGTTCCTAAGCACCCTGAAGAATATTAGGGTCCAACCTAACACTCTCATACTAGGCAACTTCAGCTACCCCTCCATTAACTGGGCAATCTACTCATGTACAAATACACTTGCCCAATGTTTCCTGGAACTCATTAATTCCAATGCTATGGACCAGCTTGTTCTTACCCCCACTAGAGGTAGCAACATCCTTGACCTAGTCATTTTAACATGGGCGACCGTTGCTCTACACCAATAGTCAACTCCTCCCTGGTTAGATCCAACCACAAACTAATCACCTTGGAAATCCACATCCCTCCCGCTCCCCCCACCCCCTGCAAAGGTAATCACCATGAAAAACTTCTCCAAAGCTAACTTTGGGCTCCTAAAAACACAGGTGGCTAACTTCACGGCACCCATGCAAATGGAGAATAGTTGCATGACCACCAAATCATACACCAATACACTGTACAAACACGTACATAAATGCATGGATCTCGCCATACCCAATAGAACCAAGTCACTCTCCTCCAAAAAAATGAAGCCAATCTGGTGGTGTCCTGCCATAAATAAACTCTACAACAGAAGGATGCAGAATAAGGTGAAGTCACAAGACTGGAAAAACTCCCTTATCAGCCTCAACAAAAAGTTGAGATCCCTCATCAAATCCTCTAAAGCTAGCTATGAAAATAGAATTGCAGCAGATAGTAAAGACAACCACAAGGCCTTCTATAATTATGTAAAGAATCTCCATGGCAATACCCAGATTTGCTCTGAGCTACTGCACAATGGTACCTCCTATACCGAGCAAACAAATATTGCCAATATACTGGCTGACAGATTCAGTGTCAATTTTACCCCTCTCGCCCCCCCCCCCCCAAAGGACCAATCACAATACCAGTAGATTGCCAGGCACCCAGTATTACTGCTGCACAGGTTAAAACAGCACTGTACAAGGGTAAGACTACAGCTTCTATAGGACTTGACAATATCCCTGGCTGTGTTCTACATGAACTCACCTCACCTGTGTGCCCTGTTCAATCACAGCCTCACCTCAGGCTTTGTCCCTACCGAATAGCGCACTGCTACAGTCATCCCTCTCCACAAAGGAGGAGGGACTACAGACCCTGGGAACTATCGCCCCATTAGCCTTATGAGTCTGATATGCAAAGCTATGGAAAGCATCATCATGGACCTAATAAACAAGGATATAGGGAATCTCCAAACTCTGGATCCCACACAGTTTGGTTCTGTGAATGGTAGATCATGCCTGCTCAACTTGGTTGACTTCTTTGAGTCAGTCACCAGAGTTGTGGATGAAGGCAAGGTGGTTCATACAGTCTACTTTGATCTGGCCAAGGCCTTTGATACCACTTTGATCTGGCCAAGGCCTTTGATACCACTTTGATCTGGCCAAGGCCTTTGATACCATTCCCCACTCAGGAATCACAGAAAAACTCACTAAGCTAGGCATCAACCCCTATATCACTAGGTGGGTTGCAAACTGGCTCACAGATAGAACCCACAGTGTGAAAGTAGCTGACTCCAAGTCAGACTGCCGACTAGTCATGAATGGAGTCCCACAAGGTTCGGTCCTGGGACCTCTCATATTTGGTAGCTACTTCTCTAAGTCCATGCCAACACGTAGGGACAATGGCTGACAAGGTTTGCAGACTATTGCAAGTTGGGAGATATTATGAACTTCCCAAGTGATGTTGACATTCTACAGAATGGCCTCACTAAGACCAATGACTGGTGTCAGAACCATGGCCTTATGCTCAATGCCAAAAAATGTGTCATCATCTTTGGAAAAAACCTGGTTCCCATGAATTACCACATCGATGGCAGTCCACTGAACACAGAAGGTGTTATAAGAGATCTGGGAACACAGGTTGACAGAAACCTCTCTTTTGATCATCACATTGCCACTGTGGTCAGAAAGTCCTTCTATGTGGCACATCTCATTACTAAGGGTTTTGCATCCAGGAAGAAAGAGGTCATTGTCTCCCTAAACTCTTCCCTCATTAGGCCAATGATCGAGTACAATGCCCCATTTGGCATGTACCTCACTAGACACCTGCAACAGGGGAGGCCGCAAAAGTACATCACAAAGAGGATCCTAGGCCTTAAACACTTGTCCTATATGGGCAGACTCAAAAAACTCCAACTAATGTCTGTCTCATATCGCCTACTTAGAGGCGATCTCTGCTTGACTTACAAAGCCATGTCTGACCCAGCTCTGTTAGAACTGCTACATCTAAAGAAATCCCAATCCATCCGCACCACACACTCCAGAAACCTCAACCTCATTACCACAATCAACAGAAAGTACTGGAGGGACAGGTTCATAACCCAGAGACTGCCTATGCTATGGAATAGACTTCCCATACATGTCAAGCAGAGCACCTCACAGGCCCTCTGGAAATAGAAAATTCACCCCAGAGATAACTCCAGTGGCTCTACTCGACAGAGGCACTGGGAACTAAGGTCAGCTGGCACGATGCCAGGTTAATCCTACGGCTAGGCTTGTAAAGGCCCCAGGGCCATTAGAGTAGTACACACCTATGAACCATATTACACTCAATATCAACATTACATTCCAGATCTAAAACGTGTTTTCAACACAAAACTGACAAAGACTATAAATCTTTTAATTTACACATGATTTTAAAATAAAAAATAATAATTATAATCTATGGACATGTCAACATGGTTGAAGTATTAACAAAGTAGTTCTAGAATGTTGGGAAAAGTTTAAATTTAAAGCAAAGGAAACATTTATCAATCTTACAGATTTTGCTGATTTTTTCCATGCTAGGAAACATATTAGACATTACTTTCAGATATCCTGTTCAGAAAATACTGTTTTTTTTTATAAAACAGTTGCATAAGAATTCCACAAATGTTTTATACATCACTAATTTCTACACTCCATGTCACCTCAATGTCACTTCAATGATCAGAGTCTAAGACACTTACAGGAAGAAATTTCTGAACACTACTAGTCATTATTTTTGGGATATTTCACTTGAGAAAATTTCCACTCCAACTCCATCATAGTGAGCGGAGTTTGCTGAAAGACAAGGCACCGCACCAAAAACATAGCATTGTCATACAACCTTCAGCTACTGTGCCAACTTATATTCATCAACAAGAACATCACACAGCATTTAAGCATAAATGTCTGATAAAGTGTCACAACTGAAATGCACAAGGTATTGTAACAGACATCACAAGATATATGATTTTTAGAATCAAAAGTTTTACATATTATACCAAACAACAGCAAACGATGCAGAATGTTGGAGCATCATACCACTTACTAAGATACCTTAACAATGAAAAAAAATCAAAAGTTACCATGTGATCCACAAACTCAGTTCCCTGAAATTTTTTAATTAAAAAGCAAAATGATCTTTTCGCAGTAGCATACAAATGTAGTAGTATACTATGTCCCCATTTATTTAAAAAGAACAGGTTGGGATTCTCCTATAAGAACTTTTAATCTACTCAGTGCTAAATTTTGGGGAGGTCACTGCAAAAATGAACTGCACTGTTAATCAGACATGTATGAGATAGTGAATACCAAAGGACCATACAAGAAACAACTGATGTAGTGATAATGGGATGAACAGCACTACGACGCTCCATGACAGGAGCAGTATTACAGAAGTGTGCACGCCCAATGTCATATGCTTTACAGGCAAGGCTCAGCAGCACATCCAAGTAATGAGTGATGACACATGCATTGTAACTCTGCACAGCTACATCTAACATCCATCTTTCCATCCATCATTCTTTATGCGATTACCTTTATTTTTTGAGCTTTACTTATGATTATTGTTGTTAGCTCTATAGCCACTAGAGGGCCAGCCACTTCTATTATATTTGACAGATCATAGTTTTTTTAATCCATCTACTACTACTGTCCACAATGAGTGTTGGTTCTGATTTTTCAATATGAAAGTCATTGGTGTATGGTTAATAAGGTCTTTTTCGATTGATAATGCTTAGCCTGTGTGAGGGGTTTGGCTTCGTAGTTCCTTGGCTATGTTTGTTATGACTGGATGCTATTTCCTAGGGAACCGAACAATTGGTAATGCATCTGGTAATGGTTAGTGGCTGGGGGTTTTCTACAGGAGACCAATGGTGAGCTTTTTTTACAATATTCACTTGCATAAGCTATGATGATTGGTTATAAGGCCACCGTTGTTTACTAAGCAAAAATGTTTTTTATTGATAATACTTTTAATGTTTTTTATTGATAATACTTTTGTATTTTACATGGTATAGGCTACTAATGTTTTCAGTTTTACTGTTATAACTTCATTGGAAGTTAGTTATTTGAAATATATATGTTAGTTTTTTTTTTTCCAAAATAATCTTTATTACAGTTTATATGTCTCGAAAAACAAATACCAACATCAAGAAGTTAATATGGTAACAGGATATATAAGCAATGTAAACTTTAAACAATATATATATATATACAGAAAAATAAAAAACAACATACAAAGAGAAAAAAAACAAAAGAAAAACTATATACAAAGTGCCAATACTTTCATATGTTCAGACATAAACATTGATGCCGCCTTTCTATATATTTATCCCAAAGCGAAGATAAAGGAGATGAATACAAAGAAATCATAAAATGAAAGGGACTCATACAAAGCAATCAGAACCTGCTAAAGATTCCAAATCTTGTGGATATAGTTAATCTGTCCATTTATATCTCTTCCAAGAGTGAAAAAATAAAATCCCAAAATTTCTGATTTTCCATCCTTTTATGAGGGCTAACCGTAATTATTTTTTGAGAGGTTATATATGTAATTGCTAGGCTCCTGAAACCCCTCCAAGTTAATTTGGAGCAATCCATCCAATGTTTAGTAATGTAAAACTTAATTAGAAGACAAACGGTAATTAATACTCTAAGTCTGAAAGGAGTTATATAAATCTTAGAAATATGAAGCAAGGCCATTTCCCATGTTAATGTTGATTTATGGTAACCCATTTTGCTTAGTCTAACCCTAAGAGAGCACCATAAGTTATGGGCATATTTACAAAACCATAAAATATGAATCATGTCAGCTTGGGGATGTGGACAACAGTGGCATGAGGTGGAAATAGAAGCATTAAATTTATTTAGATGTATTGGAGTAAAATATAGATTATTTATGATCATAAATTGAGTAAAAGTAAATTTCTTGAAAGGGGAGTATTTAAGCGTAAGTTTTATCGATTCTAACTTTTGTTTTGCAGATATATTAATTCCTTGATTGCTCCAATAATCAGCAAAGATAATTTCCCCTCTATATAAAAATGTGGAAAATGCTTTGTATGCTGTGGAGAGCATATGCTTATTGGAATTTAGCTGTGTAGCTGTGTAATTGCATCAGCCTCAGAGTCAAAGGCACCTTTATCTAGGAAGAGAGATGAGGTGAGGGTCCTTAATTGTGTGAGAATAATAACATATGTTTTGGACAAAGAGAGGGCTTCTCTAAGCTCTGTCAATGAGAGATGTTTAAATTTAAGGAGATCCCATACCGTGTAATTTTTGATCAGAGGAAAGTTACTTAAATTTATCATCTGTCCCCCTATTTTAATATTCGGATTAAGATGGAAAGGCTGAAGTAATGGGAGGGCGTTGGCTAGACCCACGGATTTAAATAATTCCTGAAAATTATCAATTAGACCTTTTAGTATAGCGTGTAGTTTAAGTTTCCTAACGGAAGGTTTCGTCAGAAAAGGTAGAGCTTTAGGATTGATATTATTGCTAGTAGTGTGATTATACCATAATTTAGCCCACAAAGGGGTGCATGATATGGAATTAGGGGTATAATTTGCAATTGCTAAAACTCTATTGGCATGAATAATTCTATAGTAAAGAATGAGATTAGGCATCGCCATACCCCCTCTTAACTTAGGAACTGCAAGTCTTTGGTAAGACATTCTAACTGACTTTGGGTACCAGACAAATTTTGTGATCTCTGTTTGTATTTTCTTGATAAAGGTAATTGAGACCGGGGAGAGTGAAGAATTACATTGATAAAGAATCTTAGGGAGTATATTCATTTTGACAATAGAGATTTTTGAAAGTGTAGAAAGTTTTAATAATTGCCCTCTATTGATATCTTGTGAAATAGAGGTCCAAACCTTAGTTAAGTTAGCTTGCAAGACGGAAGAATATGAATGGTCATATGTAACACCAAGATAATCTAGGGAGTGACATGTACGAATAGGCAAGATTGGAAAGAGATGGGGTTTATGAGCTGCAGGATTAATCTGAAAGATACTAGATTTATTAGCATTAATTTTGTAGTCAGAAATTATAGCGAAGGTATCTAAAGAATTTATTAGTTTCATGGCATCATTTGAGGGGTACATAAAATACAAATTAAGATCATCTGCAAAAGCAGTAAATCTAATATCAGAATTACAGATCCTCGGAATAGCATGGTAGGATTTTTGTACAACAAAAAGGAGCAAAGCCTCTAAATATAAGTTGAACAATAGAGGAGACAGGGGACATCCCTGTCTAGTGCCATTGGTGATTTTTATTAAATTTGAGAATTTCCTGTTTATGTATAGACGAGTATATGAACTGTTGTATAAAACCTTGATTAGGTTAATAAATTCAAGGGGGAGGTCAAATTTCAAGAGAACCAAAAACAAGAAGTCCCAATTCACTCTGTCAAATGCTTTGCTCGCGTCTAATATCAATGCATATATGGGATTCCGATCTTGTTTGGTTATTTTTATTGTAGATTCTAATAATAGGGTATTGTCCCACGTATGTCTATTCCTCATAAAACCAGCTTGTTCTGGGGAAATCAAATCGTTCATAATTCTTTTCAACCTATTAGCCAATATAGAGGAAAGAATTTTAATTTCCACATTCATAAGTGATATCGGTCTATAGTTATTGGGGTTAGTAATATCTGATGTATTTTTAGGAATCAAAATAGTTCTAGACTGATTAATATATGGATCTCTGATACCGTTGCAGGTGAATGATTCAAATAAATCAAGTAGAATAGGGGCTAAGATGTCTTTAAATGTTTTATAGAACTCGGCCGGAAAGCCATCCGGGCCAGGTGTTTTCCCCAGTTTCAACTTGTCAATAGCCTCAAGAATTTCATTTACAGTAAATTGAGCCGAGAGTAAATCTTTTTGCGTTTTGGTAACCTTCGGGAAGGTGATCACATCTAGGAAATTCCCCATCTCATCCTTTGTGGTCATAGGATTACTATTAGCGTAAATGTCCGAATATATCTGGTGAAAAAGTTGAATAATACTTTCATCGGATCTATAAAGCTGATTATTGTACTGAAGGCAAGAGATTCTAGGAGATCTAGGAGAGTTAAGAATTATTTTCGCCAAAGCTTTGGACGGAACTTGTATGTCTTCTGAGAATTTCGCAATATATCTAAATTCCCAAAAAGACAGATTAGATTGATGGTAATCAAATAACTCCTTATGCTTCGCTGTTAGTTCCTTCTCCGTTTCCTCAGAGTAACTATCTATCAGTTTCCTATCAAGGCGATCAATATCCGACTGCAATTCAGCTAATCTTTTAGCACGTATCCTTTTACGGAAGTTAGCTTTTTTAATGAAAATACCCCTGAGTACAGCCTTAGCTGCCACCCATCTGATATCAAAGAATATGTTTTCGTCATATTTGTTACCAAAAAGCTCTCTGAAGATCATTTTAATTTCGTTGCTTATATAGTTATCTTTCAGGAGATTACAATTCAGTGACCATAAAAGAGTTGTATGTACTGTGGTCTGAACTAAATTTACTTCTAAGTCTATTTTTGAGTGATCTGAAATAAAACGAGGTTCTATTGAAAACTTAATTTTCCTATTATTAAAATACCTAGAAATTAAGAAATAGTCAATACGAGACCATGACTGATGGCATTTGGAAAAATATGTAAAATAATTATGTTTGTGATCAGAACCTAAAACACTAAAGGCCACAGGGTCCATTAAGTAAAAATCTTCAATCAAGTCTGTCAAGGCCTTACATGTCATCAAGTTCCCAGATCTAGATTTACCTAACCGAACAACCTGAGGGTTTATAACCACATTCCAATCTCCTCCAATAATTAGTCTATGATTTGGAAATTTCAGTAAAAGGTTATAAATAGTCATAATAAATTCAGACTGTTCCGAGCATGGCCCATATAGATTAAGAAATAGTACTGGATTATCTAATGATTGCATGCAACAAGTGAAGTAGCACCATCTTCCAACTTGATCACTCCCTTTAGAAATGATTTGTGTCTGAAAGGACTGCTTAACAATAATTGCCACCCCTTTAGAACTATTCATCGAACCCGAGGAGATAATATCCCTAACCCATGTTTTCTTAATATCATTCGCCCAGTCTATATTTAACAAATGCGTCTCTTGCAAGAAGCATATATCACAGTTAGCTTTAAGTATTAAATGCATAACTAGTTTTTTTTTTTCACTGTTATTAAGTCCCCTAACATTCCATGATGAGACCTTCAATACATTAGTTATATTAGCCATGTTGATATTGATTATGTAAATCACACATGTTGAAATCCAAACTCGTGTAAATTTTCAATCGAGATTAAAAGTATACAAGAAAGTGAAGAAGTAGCACAAGTAATGCTATACCGTAGAGATAAGGCAGCAAACAATAAGTCAATGGCACCAAAACCCCTCAATCCTATAACCGTGCTTACCCACCACCCTATAGCAATTGAGAGAATATATAAATGAGACAATATATTTAATCCTATACTGGGAAATCGTACCATCATATTAGCCCTAACAAGTAAAACATATTGGAAACTATATATACAAAATTTATACAAATTCGTACAAAATCCAAGTGTAAACATCAAAGCCCTACTTAATATCCTCATGGCATCCAGCAAAGCCCTAAACTAATCACAAATGCAACTAGGCTATCGAGTATCAAATTATAACATACAAGGTAATACAAGCTCATATTACCTGACAGCAGGATATATTAAATATAAATCGTCTAACCATCGTAAGTAAGATGACCAAAAATGTATAGAAATAAACATTTCTAGGAAAACTATAATAGTTCGTCAAGAGATTATTAATTAAGTTCAAAACCCTAACTGTAGAACTTGAAATACTAAATATATTGCCAGCGGGTATTTATAAGACCGTCGCAGCGTAACTAAGGATATTGCGCCACTTATACAGCAGTTTGAGTCAAGTGTACTAAGTTCACATATTCCAAATTAGCACTAAACAATACAGTTGGTCTAGAATGTATGACAAAAAAGGAGTTAGACCTCGCAATGAGGCTCGAGATATTTCCGATTCGAAAACTCCTCCATAATAACAAGTACATCAGCCAAACATAGCTGAGACCGGATATGTGTTCCTTGCTTCCTCTAAGGTGTGTTACATGACACAAGTGTTTTTGCATCCCATCTCAAGGAGTCGTATTGAAATAGCCTCCGCTATACACTCAGTTCCTGGTACCTATCAACACACTCTTTATGACATGTAATGCTAAGAAATACACATAAGTGTGAAACCAATCACTGGGTAATTATACAGCTGTTACAGGAAAGAGTGAACCTACAAGAAACATGTAGTAATAGTACCGAAACTATATATTATTTGGTAGCAGGATCTGAGCCAAAACATTTAAGAAATATAGTTTTTGCTTCAGCAGGGGATGTCATGGATAACTTGTTTTCTTGATGTATGAAGATCAGCGTTGAGGGGAATTTCATCTGAAACTTAATTTTTCTTTTGATAAGATCAGCGCAATAAGGGGCCAGCTTCCGACGCGTATCTCGTATTTCTATGGGAAGGTCTTGTGAGATTATTAACAGCTGATTATTCCAAGTGAAATTTCGTATTTTCTTGAAGGCTAACAAAATATTTTGCACATCTTGGAAATTAAGCATTTTGATGTATACTGGTCTTGGCGATGAAGCTATTTGCCGTCTCCGGAGAGCTCTATGAGCCCTTTCGATAGTGAACTTGTGCGCAGGTTTAGAGTCTTTACATAGACTAGTAAATATTTGCGCTGCAACCTCAATTAGTTGATTATGTTCATATTTTTCATCTAAACCTCTAATAATCAAGTTATTTCTTTGACTACGCGCCTCTAGATCTACAATCTTGGCTTGCATGACATTGATAGTATTGTCTTTGAGTTGGAGAGATTCTTTAAGTGAATGAATATCATATTCATTGGCTTTAGATCTCTCTTCAACTAAGTCCAATCTGTCAATAATCTTATGTAGTGATGAATCAAAGGTGATAAATTTATCCGACAATTCTTGGATAGCACTTTGTAAAGGTGCAAGTGCACCTTTTAACTCCTCCATAAGCAGAGCGTTATCAGAACTATGTTTGATCGGTTCCTTGGGAGGCTCCGGTGCCGGTTTGGAAGATCTCAGCTGTTTGGTCTCCTTTTCAGGGGAGGTAGTGATAGCTGATAGTTTGGGACTTCGTGGTCTGAGTGTCCATACTTTCCGATTCTCTCGACATTTTATACATCTTAAGATAAAGTCTGTTAATTCCTGGAGCTGTCACCCGATGTAGTGCTGGAAATCAGGCCTCTAATATCCACGTGTCGGAATGGATGCGCACATCAAATATTCGAAAGCAATACTTATTTACGATCCAAGTATTCCTAGCAGCCTCAATTTAAATTCACAGAGGCCAAATTTAAGTAGCTTAAGCGATAGAGGCGATATTGGCTTGTGATTATTTACAGAAAAGCCAAAAATCAGAAGATGAATACTGGAGCCACAAGGAGAGGGTACCTAACAGACGCCCACCATCTTGGATCTCTATATATGTTAGTTTTTTACAGGACAAGTATTGTGTTTGTTCACAATGAATCTTTAGTTTTACGCTCTGCTGCGAAAGCCACTGATCTTTGCTTTTATGGCTCTGACTTTACAAAGATGATATACAATCTATCTAAAGATTCTAACTGTGCAGAAAAAAATTTTAATTATGTTCTATGAATTTATCAACATTTTCCATTTAAAGAACCAAGTATATCAGTTGCCTGCACTGGCCATAAACTTATGATTGGTAGTTTAACATTGAAAGACTAATAATATGTCTCTAGGAAGATCTAATTTGTATACACTTTGGCGATTGGATGCATTAATGTTGCTGTTTTAACCCCACCTTTTATTGGGTATTGGCTCATTGATCTTCAAATAGTTTATGATTCTATACCTTAAAAAAAGAGTGTTTAAGCTAGCAGGAAATGCTTTCTATTGGTCTCTTCATTTTAGTAATGAATGTGATTGATTATATTTTATTTTTAAATGGTTCTAGATGACTGCACATTTACGATCTGATGAAGGCTATTACAGCCGAAAGCGCTAATAGTTTTTTCTGTGTTTTTATCAAATAAAGTGGTTTTCAACGCAAGTGTTCATTTTGCTAAGTGTTTATATTCAACAGTAACCAAGCCGTGGTGTTTTGCTGAAGATTCTATTTTGTCTCTTCAGTTTTTGTTCCTCGGCAACTTTAGCAGTGTCAACAGAGCCTTTTCTACTTGGGAGGACAGAGGATGGACACAAATATACATACAGAGGGTGGACAAGTGGTAATGGGGAAGGCTGGGCAATGAACAAGTAATGGGAATTGACATATAATGGAGGGAAAACACCAGAAGAGGATGAGGTCGAGTCTTGGCACAAAGAGGTGCCAAATTGGCAGTAAGGGCAATACAGCCTAGCATTACTCACATGGGTGGCCAATGTTATAGGCCAGTTGTTACCCTGGCAGCACCTCTCAGTCATGCAACTCACTAGTTCAAGCAACAACATTTGTATCCAGAGGAATATGCATACCACACATCCCTCTTGATTCTATTTGTGGGTGGCACAGTCTTTATAGGTCCTTTACGGGAAGCTATCCAGTTGGAAATTGTCCTCAATTTGTTGGCCTAAGAGTTGGTACTATAATAGGCACTGTCTTTTCCTCCTTTGGTGATAATGGTGGCCACGATGTACAGCACTGTGAACATAAGCTCCAATGGTAGCTCACAACTCATGCTGCTGTGCTACACCTGCTGCTTTTCCCACCACCACTCCCACTGTACACAGTGAATCACAGTATTCAATATGGACAGGTGCTGTCGCACACCCTTTCAATTTTATAAATTTCAGAATCTGTCTTCCATTATTCTTTCCTTCATTTGCATACTCTGGAGGGCTGACTTGCAGGGTGTTCCTTGTTTACATGTTATTATGAACTCTCTGGCATGGGCTGCTTGCTATGCTATTTTAACTATTGCATGACTAAGTTGCTGGTATTTTTAAATCACCCACATCCTGTACATGAACATTGCCCACTCTAATTTGCATAGTACAGCATGCTAACAATCTATGAAATCTAGCCGGTGCTAATTAATTAATTACTGATTTAGTACAGTGCTGGATTCTTTTCTTGTACAGTTTCATGATGAAACCATAGCCGACATTCTGAAACTGTAAATGATTACAGAAGTATTAAACATTCTACCTGATCACAGTATAGGTGTTTTCAAATAAACAAGACATATAGAATTTTCTATTTAGTAGTGCATATCTCAAGCACGTAATATGATCTGTAAAGTGTAAGGTGTAATGTGGGCTTAGAATACTGAGCTCTGAAGGCACAACCAACTAGCCGAAGAATGAGCACTGCCAAAGTTCAACTGAAAACTCTGGCTTTACACCAAGTGCACAGTAAACCCAAGTGCATTAGCACCTGGCCTAACATATGCATGACAAATGGCATGCAATTGTATACCACTGCACTTGGACCTTTACATTTTTAGTGCACTAATAGTAATTATATGTCCAGTGCCTTTGTTAAACCAAAGGTATGTTGAATGTGGCATTGTGCCAGTCTGAGCAGCACACCCCAACCTTATGCATCAGCACCTCCTCTGTCAGTCTTTGCCTGATTTATATGTTAACATTTCTGACCCTACTTCCATCCCTCTACCTTCCTTCCTACCCATGTCATTCACCTGCTTTTCTCTCCCTCTACCCTACTTCTCTGAAAATAAAGGCACCTGCCGCCAAAAAATAAAAAAAATCCTCCTTCCTCATGGCACTTTTGACTTCCAATTGTCCTTCTGACCTTTTGTGCATTCCTCTGCTGGTTCTTCCCCCTTTCTGACTATAGTTTAACCATATTACCTTTTCATTTATAAAACAAAATTGGCACTTTGCTGTGTAGCCCTTGTATGACCTTTCAGCTGTGCCATAACTGCAGTTGTGGCACTTTTATGTGCATGTGAACACACATCGTAGAGAGTATGCTACATAGCCACGCAGATTGGCACAGGCCACATGAACTGTCTTACTGCAGTCTATCCATTTGTATGGTGACTGCTATTTTCACAAATGTCTGGCTTCCCTATGCAGCACTATCCCCAAAGGGTCAGTGCTATGACAGCACTTGTACAATATTTAATCCCCGTCAGGTTGCATTTCACAGTTCTGACACAACTTAATTCGCAGCATAGGCATGTTACTGGTCTTTCTGAACCCCCCCATGTCTTCACAATTACATATGCTTAGTAATCAGCTGAATTCACTTTATCAGAGGCATATAAACTTAAAACTTGTTGCAGTACAGCTGTACAACTGAGATGGAGAAAAGCAGAAAATGAGGAAGTTGTACTACAGATTAAATACCGAAAGTGCTAAATTTAGTGTCTGGGTCTTTGCCTCTGTGTTTTACTTCACTACCAGTTTGCTACACACACACACACACACACACACACACACAGCTTCAAATCGCAGTATCTCATAAAAGTATATAATCAGCAATTCAATGTACTGACCATTAGTATTACTTGGAAGTAGCAAGCAGTAGTTAAATAAGCATCTTATACTTTAAGTATACTATTTCTATCACAAGTGTTGAAAAATTTATAAAACAAAATGCTACTCATTTATCCAAAGAGTTTGCTAAAATTGAACAAGCTATAACCCAGAAGAACATGCAAAAAGGTTGCTGCATTTAAATTCATTGATGAAATGATTGTATAAAGCTGTAAATAAATAATGTGCAATGCCTTACAGATTGTACTTAAAACACTGTCAAAGCAAGCAAGGGGAAGAGGAAACAGCATAGCACGGAACTTTGGTAGTGACCTGAATGTCTTAACACACCCTTAGTGATGCCCTTGAAATATATGGTCAAAAAGATAGGATCAGATTTAAATATGCTACAGGAAGATATTCTAGATACCTAAGTAGAAAGATGAAATGTTCTTCTAATAAGGTCAAGCAGGACATACAGATAATTAGTATAATATGATATGAAATTCAGTGTGACCTTCCAGGCTAAGTGAGCGTGAATAGATCAGAAGATATTCTGGTATGCAGAGGGTGGGGGGGTAACATAGCCCAGTGTATCAATAAAAGTTATGTATTTATCATAACATTACAGCCTTAAGAATAGGTCCATCCTTAGGAACAGACTGGACTAAAGCCATAAGATTTAGGACCTCTTAATAAACAACACTTTCCCCCTGCCAAGTACCTCGTCTTGTACAATAATGCAAAGACGCAGATCTGATGGTTAGCCACGAGAAGCTAAATAATATAAGGCACACAACACCTTCATTACTAAAGACAGAGAAGGTGAATGAGGACTTCAGATCTAATGTTACATCTTTTGCATACAGTCCATGTTAGTGATTCTGGATGGTCACCTTCATTAGAAAATACCTTTGATAAGGGTAGCGCCAGACGAAACCCGGATCTAGATATTGCATCTGGCTTGTAATGGTGTGAGAAGGTACTGACAGAGCACCATATGCTGCACAATTATCATTAAGAGCTGCACTCTTGAAAAAGACTACTGAAGCAGCTCTAGTGCAATCAGTCTTGTGAATTTTTGGCAGGGATTTACTGTATTTTAAGCAAAATTCGATACATTCTGAAAGCCATCTGGCAAGTGAAACTTTTGAAACTTTATGCTCTAATATTTTATTTCAAAATGAAATGAAAATTTAAGTAAATTTGTGCATAAGGCTAGTTCTATCCACATAATTCCTAGGCTGATGACATACATTCAGGGTGACTTGTACTTCTCAGAATTTAAAAGAAGATGGGAAAAGGACAGGTAAGTAAATGTGGTTAAGATTAAACTTAGTGTCAAATTTGGACATAAGATGGAGTTTGTTCAACGTGCATTTTGCCTTAATGAAACAGCAAGTAATGACACTGTGGGATGATGTTACTGCCACCAAGAAAATGATTTTGCAAATTACTGATTTTAAATATGCTGAATCTGCAGGTTCAAATGGAGCCAAGGCCAGTTTTTGTAATACAAAGTACAAGTCTCAAGGAGGTAATGGATCTCAGAAAGGAGGCATCAACAAAAATGTATGTTGCAAACCTTTAATGTAGAATATGATTGAAGGTCAGCATGAAGGTTGGAGAGAGACAGAGAGAGAGCAGTCAAATGGGCTTTAACAGACAAGTAACTAAGCCAAGTTTCAGAAATGTCAGCATGATGATCTAGAACCCTGAGAAAAGGAGCATAAAAAGGATCCAAAACATCTGCAGTAGTCTGCATGGAAAACATATACATATTCCTTATAACTTTTCCTCCTGTTGGGCTTTTTCCTGACCACTGTTTCAGACAAGGAAGGCTTAATGGCATCTGACAGATAGAAGTATTCCTTCTTCATTGACTCTATTTCTAAACTTACCTCCTCTTTCTCTATCTCCTCCCCAACACCTAACACCCCTTCACCTACCCCCATTATCTCTCCATCCACTCCTTACTCACCACCCCCTAATCCCACTATCCCCTATCCTACACAAATTTCACCCTCATCTTTACCACCCCAGAACTCAACACTCCCTGACTGCACTCTCTTCACTTTAAATCCCATTCCTACTGCTACCATTAAGAAATTCCTTCAAAAATTGAAACCATGTACCAATGCTCCTGATAACATCCCATCTTACTTTCTCAGTATTGCTGCTGAAAGCCTTGCCTATCCCATTAGCATCTTAATTAATCGCTCCCTACAAGAAGGCACAATTCCCCAAATTTGGAAACAAGCATTTATCATACCATTACACAAAGGTGGTAACAATAACAACATTAATAACTTCCGCCCCATAGCCATCCTGTCCCCCATTTCAAAAATTCTCGAAAAATGTGTACAACTCCAACTCCTTCCTCATCTCCTAGACAACAAACTTATTACCCCCACACAACACGGTTTCAGACCTAATCACAGCACCATGACTGCCCTTCTCTCCTTTCTAGAAATCGTCAACAAAGCCCGTGACTCAGGCCAAATTGTTTCTACCTTACTCCTCGATCTTTCTAAAGCCTTCGACACTATCTCTCACAGTCTGCTCCTAACAAAACTCTCCAAACTCTACCTCTCTACCTCCTCTTTGAACTGGTTCTCTAGCTATCTATCAAACAGAAATCAAGCTGTTAAATGGAAAAAAGCAACTTCCCCTTACCTAACTACCCCTACTGGTGTTCCACAAGGCTCCATACTGGGTCCTCTACTCTTCAATATATTTATCAATGACTTCTACAAATCTATCCCCTTCTCAAGCATCATCCAATATGCTGATGATTCTACTATCATCTGCTCTGCCTCTTCTATCCCTACATTACAAAAACTTACTCAAGATGCCTTCTCTTTGACAGAGAAATGGATGCTATACAATCATCTAGCTCTCAATGCCACTAAGACCAAATTAATGTTATTTACTCCCTCTAAACTCACCCCCCCCCCGACATTAACTCATTCTTAGTTACCAGTCAAAATAACTTACCTCTGGAAATAGTGTCAGACACCAAACTACTCGGGGTCCAGATTGACAACAAACTAAAATTTAATTCCCACCTACAAAAAAACATCAAAAAAACACATCAAAAACTTGGCATGCTGTATAGACAAAATGCTTATCTTACATCCACCACTAAAACCACTCTAGCTACTTCCTTTCTTATCCCCTCCCTCCTCTATGGTGCCCCTCTACTTACAAATCTACAGTCCTCATTAAAAAAACAACTCTCCTCATGCTATAACAAAATAGCTAAATTCGCCACCTCTCATAGGTCTTCCACTCACCACTGTATCTCCCTCCATAAACTAAAATGGCTAGAACTTCCCAACTATCTCACTTACACTCAACTAACTCTAGCCCACAAATTGATTCTAAACCCCTCCAACTGTCCCTCCCTTTCTTCTGCCCTTAAAATGCACCTACCAAACAGAGTTCTAAGGTCTAATAATCAAAATCTACTAGAAGTTCACAAACCCACTCATCCCCCAGGCAAAAACCTTCTTTCCTTCAGCCTCGCTCGCCTCTGGAACTCTCTACCACCTAACATCCGCATTACCACTAACCACTCTACCTTCAAGAAATCTCTTTTCTCACACCTAGCATCTCTATGGGAGTGCTCATGCACCCACCCCTCATAATCATACTCTACTATATAACCAACTCTACCATATGCCCTTTCTTCTATGTTTTTTGTTGATTCTATGTTTGCTCATTAATCTGCTTTGTTTGTGTTTGCTGCTTCTATAGCATGTATCAAGGCTGTTACTATTAATTTTAACGAACATTTATATTTTGCTTATTCTCTTGTACAATGATGTACCTAGAAACTATTGTCAATGTTAATGTAGATATATTTCTGTTCTGTTCTGCTGCTTCTATAGCATGTATCAAGGCTGTTACTATTAATTTTAACGAACATTTATATTTTGCTTATTCTCTTTTACAATGATGTACCTAGAAACTATTGTCAATGTTAATGTAGATATATTTCTGTTCTGGAGCTTTTCTCCCCAGGACTCCATTGAAAACGGGTTCTTTGAGGCCCAATGGACTATCCTGGTAAACCAACTGCAATAAATAAATAAATAAATAAAAGTAGAGAAGCCAAATGGAGAGACAGTAATGGATGAGTCAGTAATTTTCTTGTAGATTTCAAGAATAGTGGTTTCACCAGAAAAACAAGAGAGAAACCAAATCTGCCAGGGCCAATATGGAGCTCTGAACATTACCTTAGATATGTGAAATTTTACCCCATGAATGAATCTCATCAAGAGACAAACTTGGGAGTAGTAGTATTGATAAGGCAGGTGGCCACCTGTCGGTTAAAACATTTACTTGGGTGTCCCCAGTGGTGGAATGAGGAAATAATGGTGTGTGAGGAAGACAGAAAGATTGCAGCAGACAGTTCCCCTTTTATCTCAAGAAAATCTTCCAAGCAAGTGAGATGCAGAAGAACTACCGATAAGGTATAAGCAAGCATGCACTAGCCTCAGCAGGGATATAGAATACATTCAGGAACTGGATGCTGGGCTATAGCCCATTCACACAGCTTCCTGAATACAGAATGTGGTTCTGTTCTCCTATTTTCTAATATAGCATACAAACTGGTATGCTATCTGATGCCATGGTAATCACACCCCCTTCCCTATAGGAAAGGAGTCCTAAAAAGACTGAAGGATCAAAAAACTCATTTGTGGTATACTGATGTGAACAGATAGTTTTGCAATGTACACACACACACACACACACACACACACACACACACACACACACACACACACACACACACACACACACACACACACACACACACACACACACACACACACACACACACACACAGACACACACACACACACACACACACACACACACACACACACACACACACACACACTGAACTGTATGCCCACTGAAATGCATCCTCACACTAATGCTAATGCATCTGTTGTGGCCAAGGAAGTAGGTAGGTGAGACTCGCGTGAAGTAGCTGAGGGGAACTAACTAGCATAGGCACGTTTCCCCTAGAGACGTGGTTAGTGCAGGCTTGCAGCAGATACAGAGGGGGGAAGGGGTGGGAGAGGGTAGGCCCCCCAGGTTCCGAGAGCTGGCCTACTCCTAACTGCATGACTTTCACTGATGAATGGAGGGCTTATGGGTATTTCCAGGCAGGAATGGATATGTCTAGCCCAGGAATATCCAGATCACATTCCAATGGAGCAAATGGGACAACAGGGCAAATGAAGGTGAGCCATGAGGCAAGGTCCTAGAGGAGGGAAGAAAAAAGAAAAGTGGTAGGTGAAAGGAAGAAACTGTCCAGATCCATCCACCAAAGTAAGAGATATCTGAATGTCTGAAAGATGTGAATCAGATTAACTAGGGATCCATATGCTAACACTACTGGACCTTAAGAGTCTACACTAGAATTTTCAAATAGCATATGTAACATAGAACCATCAGAGATGCTCCAGTCATAAGAGTTAGTACCTTGAGACAAAGATACACTGTAGCTTTCACGATGCATAAAGAGATGAAAACTTGCATGAAGAGACTGGTTTCTGTCCATCAGGAGTCTTGCTCTGAATAATTTGGTATTTGGACTGTGCTCCATAAATGCAACAGGTGTGTGGGCTATAGTTGTAACTTTGCCAGATTTCAGCATAATCCCAATAGCACTGAGAAACATAATCAGACACTCCCACGATGATACTAGACCTTGAATGGATCAGGCAGCTAGAAGTCAATTATTCATGCAAAAGATCACCTCCTGGCAGCCACAGGTGAACTGTTACCTCATCACACATTTGATTAATAGCTTGTAGGCTGAGATAAGACCAAATGAAGGATTCTAAAACTGAAAGTGTCTGGTTTTGGTTCTAACTGCACTGACAACATGAAATATTCCTTTTGGAGACAATTCACTCAGATCTAAAACTGGGCTGACGTCCTTTGTCTTTTTGGAACTAAAAATAACTTGAAAAAATTAAACCCACTCTTGTCTAGTAGGACCTCCTTGACAGCTATTTTGTCTAGAAGATATTCTTCTTTGCTGCTTTTATTTGGCGGAGTGGGATGTCTGGTTGGTGAGATAATGGGGAAACAGGAGTCATGAAAGGAAACTTTGTACCTTCTGGATATAACTCTCCTGGCCCATCTGTCCTTGGTTATGGATCTCTATGTCAACAAATGGAGAGACAGATGACCCCTCAAAAAGGTAACAGTTGGGAAAGCCTCATTGTTACTGCTGACCATCTGTTGGAGGTCCACATCTTCCAGATGATTGCTGAGACCCCTTGCTTTGGGTCTGTAATCCCTCTGAAAACTGCCATGAAAAATAACGTTCTTTCAAGACTGTTGTTTGTGTGGCTGCTGTTCATGCCTGAACCATATTCAGAAGGGATCTTACAGCCTTGGCTGAATCTTCAGCACTATAACAAGAAACTCATATAACGGAGTTTGCCACAGTCAGTGCTGTTGCTTACTGGGATAATATGTAATAAGTCTATCCAGGAACTGAGGGACACTCTCATGCATTTTATCAGCAATGTCTCTCTCTCTCTCTCTCTCTCTCTCTCTCTGGAAATACATAAAATGGCCAAGTAATTCAGTACCATAAATGAAAGTATGGAGGATGCATCTAAATACTTTCCTAAGTGGTCTTCTGCTTTGCTCTCCTTATCTGATCGCTGGTTCACTGAGGTTTGTGGCATTGAAGTCCTCTGGACCTGGTTTACGAGACTCGGACTAAAATGTCCAGTCCCTGGGAAGGTGCAGGACATGGTCCACTTTAGCTGAATCAGGGGTTACGTATCAGTATTCCTCCAATGCAGCCTGAAGATATTCAGCAGCATGCCCCAAGAAGATGATAAGGAGCCAATGAGTCAAGCCCACTTTCTGATGCATCATCTCCAAGATTTTCCCAAACTTGATATCATCAAGAAGGGATTTAGGGGAATTAGTATTCTCCTTATCATTAATATCAGCCATGGGCAATTTGATGGATGAATCTGCATGCCTCCTCTGGCACAAGATTTTCCTTGGACTCTTTGGAGAAGGAGACATCAAAACTGAGGAATTAAAAGTTATGTACTTACCATAACTAGATAATTGTGTTGTCCATTTTTATTCTTCCTCAACGTGCAGTTTCAGATCCAACTCGGCCGCATATTCCGGACTTCGGATCCAGCTCTTGAGATCCTCCCTCTACCCATAATGCCCTATTCCATCCCTATTACCTCAGATTAAGTTTGTTGCCATATATCCCTATAGTTAAACAGAGACAGGTATAGCTTGATAGAAAAGGCAGGGCTCAAACCCCAAACTGTAGTTCCCAATACAGTCCATTAGGTCTCCCCAGAAAAAATGGATGGAAGGGAAGTTGAGGAAGAATGAAAATGGACAATACAGATGCCTAGTTATGGTATGTACATAACTTTTAAATCTGATGCTGTCCTTTTTAGTCTCCCTGAACTTCTGGGACAGATTCTCCAGCTATGTTGATCTTGGGTAGCCCTCATGAAAGGATATTCTGGTATACTGCCAAACCAAAGGCGGCTCCATTTCTAGAGATAATATCCAATTTGTAATGAGTAGCAAAGGTATCAGCATTGGACCGTGTAGCTGCAGTGCAAATATCAATAGACGTTCTTGACTAAAAAGCAGATGAGGCAGACACGAATCTGGTTGAATGAGCCTTGGGAGGTTTAGATAATGTCATGCATTTTTGAAAATAAATCCAAGAAATACAGTCTGTTATCCATTTGGCTAGACTGACTTTAGAGACTGGACAACCCAGCCTTTTTGGTAACAAAGAGTTGATCTGATTTTCTAATTTGTTTTTTTCTGGGAAGATAAAAATGTAGCTGTCTGTGTACATTAAGGAGATGAATCATGTACTTTCCTTTATTTGAAAAATGTATAAAGAAAACTGGCAAGTGAATGGATTAGTTAATGTTATTTTCAGAAGCCACGAGGTAAAAAGGAAGGGTTAGTCCATAAGGAAACCCTATCCTTACGAAAAATTATGTAAGGAATTTTTGAAGAAAGAGCCTGGAGTTCAGAAGTAATGGCTACTGAGAAGACTATTTTCCATGACAAGAATTTTGAAATCAGATTTAGCCGAAGGTTCAAAAGGTTCTGGATTAGACCTTGTAACACTACTGTCAGATCTCAAGGTGGTGAGGGATCCTTTATCGGAGGCATTTGAAGAAAAATACCCTTCAGGAAGTCTTTGCATAACTTACACAAAGTCAGGGAAAAATGTCTGTTCCCTGTGTAAAAATTAGAAAATGCTGCCAGTTGAAGTTTAACTGTAGAGAAACTTGCTCCTTCTTTAAAATGAGCGGACAAAAACTGGAGAATCGCAGAGAGTGGGGCAGAGAAAAGGCCAAGTTCCTTATTCAAAGCCCAAAGGGAGAATCTTTTCCATTTGCTCTTGCATAATGACTACCCCTGAGGGGGGATAAGAGCAAAGTACCTGCTGCACTTGTTGTTGTGGAAGTGGCAAAGAGGTTGCAGCAAGGTTGGCCCCACCAACTGAAGAACATCTCCACCACAGATTGTTTGAGAGACCACTCATGAGGCAACAAAATGGACCTTCTTAGTTTGTCTGCTAGTACATTGGTTTTCCCTGCAATGTGCATCGCAATTAGGAAGCAGTCTGATGAGATTGCCCATTCCCATAATCTCATGGCTTCTCTGCAAGGGGGATAATAAGATCGAGTTCTTCCTTGTTTGTCGATGTACCAGACAACAGACATTGTCAGTTTGAATTGCAAAAGTCCATACGGGGAGAGCATCTTGAAAAGCCTGCAATCCAAGTAGGACTGTTCTCATCTTTAAAACACTGACATGCAAATTGGTCTCTTGGGGAACCACATGCCTTGGACAGTTCTTCCTAAGAAATGCCCCCACCACCACATTTGAGCAGCATCTGTGGTCACTGTGGCCAACAGGGATGGTAGAATGAAAGGTCAGCCTAGGTGAAGATTGTCCAACTGGATCCACCAATGGATGTATTTGCAAACTGGAGTAAGCTTGACTGGAAAAGATAGGGGTTGATGCAGAATGAACCACTGTACAGCTAGAGTCCATTGGAGAACCTGTACAAAGAAACATGCCAAAGGGAGCAGTACAGTGGCTGCTGCCATGAAACCTAGTGCTCAAAGTACTAATCTTGCCAAAGGAGATGTGTGGGTAAGGAGAAGATGAACCTGGTTTCTGATAGTGGAAATGCAAGGAGGAGGTAAAGATGCTACTTGTGTTGTCATATCCATAACTGCACCAATGAACTCCTGGCTCTCGACTGGTGTTAGGTTTTACTTGGCATGATTTATTGTTATGCCCGATGACTTGCAAATCTGGAGCAAATAGTCCCTGGCATGCCGATGGAGATGCTTGGAGGAGGCAGTGAGAGGTCCATTGGCTAGATATGGAAACACTTGGAATCTTTTTAATCTCAAGTGAGTTGCCACCACTGCCATGCATTTGGTAAACACGCTGGGGGCTTTGGTTAGTCCAAAGGGCAGGGCTCTGAAATGCTAATGACTGTCTCACAACTGAAACCGTAAATGGCTTCTGGATCGCCTGTTTTGATATCACAGTAGACATCCTGAAGATCTATCAAGCACATCCAACTGTTCTTGTGAAGAAAAGTTAAGATGGACTGTACCATGACCATTCGGAACTTTGATTTCTTCACGTACTGACTCAAACTGCATACAGCCAAAATGGGTCTGAGGTCCCCTGTTTTCTTTGGCACTAAAAAGAAGTGTGAATAAGTTCCAAATCCTTTTTGGTCTGGTGGGACCTTTTGGATGACTCTTTTTTCTAGCAGCTTTTGGATTTCTTCTGCTGCTGATTCCTTTGACTGGGTGGACATCAGAAATCATCTTCTTTTGTGGGATAGGAAAAGGAAAAATGCCTCTGAATATAATTCTTAGCACCCATGAATCTTGTGTTATACTTACCCAGGTGTATGGGTGCAAGGACAATCGACCTCAGACTGCCTCCAGAGTGGAACAGTCGGGCAGTACTTCAGGAATGCTAAAAAGGTCTGTCTATAAAAAAATTCCTGAAGCCCTGATTCTGCAGACCTCTTCTGCCTCTAGGGTGATGTCTTCCATTAGAATTTCCTCCTCTGCCTCTTGAGGAATTATCACTGCAGAGTCTTTATATCTTGCTCACTGCAAATAAGCATCTCTTTTACCGATGGCAAAACAAGAAAGTGCCCTCAAATGGGGTGTTAATAAAGGACATCTTAAAAGGCTCTGCAAAGTCAGATAACTGCATCCAGATATGTCTTTTTACGGCAATACCTGATCTGACTGCTCATGAGGTACCTTCAGCTGTGTAAGAGATCAACCTCATTGAAGCATTTGATAGGGATAAGAGACTGGCCAGTTGTGAGAATTTTCTTTTGAAGTCCTCTGCAGACATGGACTCTGAGAGACTACTTGATAGCACTTTGGTCAAATCTCTCTGAAGCCTAGTAAAGTGTGCCATTTAGTTTAGTGACCCCAGGGCAAAGGTTGCTGAGGCAAAGACTCGCTTTACAAATCTGTCCAACACTCTAGACTCCCTGTATGGCGGATGGACAGAAATGTTATGTTGTGCTAGCTCTTTCTTGGTGGCTGCCACCACCACCATAGCATGAACTGGGACTCCTTTGCTCCAGTGGTGTTTGTCTGTTGTTGGGGCTAAAAATGTATCATGTCTTTTGGGAATCGGTTTGATGGTATCCAGTTCCTTCTAAGCCAAACCCAGTCAACAATTTCATCCACTGGGGAGGGAAAACTCAAGACATAGATAGGCCAGGACCAAAAGCTTCCAAAAATAGCAATTCTTCTGGTGAGGAGTTTTGGGAAGACCAGACACCTTTCTGTTTTAGGATTTCTAAAATATCTCCAAAGGAGATGTCATCAGGTGGTGATCTGGGGGACCCCTCTCCTTCATCAAAATCAGCATCCCTCTGTGAGTGAGTCCATCGGGAAATCAGTGTGCTCAGGGCTGAGGCTCCAAGGGGAAGGGATGGATCCAACAAAATCAGGGTATTGGAGCAGAACTAGCCAATGATATAGTCGGAGTGGAGGAAGCAGCTTTCCTCAGATCCGACACTGGACCTCTCTAGGATATCAAACCCTGGGGCTCTGAAACCATTGGACAGATTGGAGAAGGAGATAAGAGGGTTTTTGATGTGGTAGGGAGACTCATGGTTCCAACAGGGGAAGAAGTTGAGAAGACCCCCATCTGGATCTGAGTTCTGAGAAATTTTTGAATCATCCTATCCATATCCACTTCTGATAAACTTCTGGAGGACCTAGAGGAAGTAGTGGATGGGGGCCTGGGATACTTCTTTGGAGTCTGAATCAATGTAGAAGGCAGGGTGGGCAAAACTGGCTTTACAGCAAATTTTGCAGTAAGACACCCGTATGAAGTACCTGGCTTCAGATCTGAGGACCTAGGATCTGAGGGTGGTAATGTAGGACTCATTGCTATAACTACAGGAACAGAAGACGTAGGGTCCAATGACTTCAGATCTGAGTGTCAAGTCTTTGGATCTGACAGCATCAGATCCGAAGTGTTTCCTGCTTTTGGATGGTGGCTACAATGAAGACCTGGGGGGGGGCTTTGGAGGAGAGCACTTCCTGTGCACCACAGGAGCAGATTTGCTATTTTTGGAGAAGGTTTGAACCCCTGAAGAAGATGCAGCTGGGAGAAGACTTTTCAGAATAAGTTTGTTACCTCTATCTGCTATGGCTCTTGGGTCAAGGATGAAGCAAATGTTACAAGCAGTGTCCAAGTACCCAACTCCAAGGCAGTACACACATTCCTTACGGGCATCCGAATTTGGGATTTTATGCCCATAAGAAGTGCACTTCTTTAAAACCTGTTGGTTTATCCGACATGGTAGGTAACTTTCCAAAAAGAAAAGCAAGAAGAATACACTACACAATTTTGTTTTTAAATAAGAAAGGATGGAAACATGTTTTAATTACCAGCAATGGTAATTTAAAGAGATACCCTGGTGAGAAAAGGGTAAGCAGTGATAACAGCAATGGTAGTGAAGATTTACTATTTAACAAGAATAGTAATAAGATAAAGGTACAGCGGTAGCGTTGTTACCTCACAGCAAAAGGTTCTCCTGTTCGATTCTCGGCTTGGCTTGGGAGTGCCTTCTGTGTGCAGTCTGCATGTCCTCCCCACGGTTTGGTAGCGTTCGAAAGACATGCGTGCGTAAATGGGCGTGCCTTCGTTGAAGGTTGGACATCGAGCTGGCACCTCGGCGTTTCGTAAAAATCTACTGCCAATCATTAGCGGACCAGAGTGGCGACCCCTTACTGGGAAAAAGCCAAAAGACAAACAACAACAACAGTAATAAGATAAAAAGTGGAAAAGTCCTAATGTCCTGTGAGAAAACTAGGAGGGAGGATAGATAATTTAAGCTAAGATAAAGTTCTAACTATATGACAAAATAATTAACTCTCAAAAATATCTCTAATAATGCTCAAGAGAGGAACCTGCATCTGTTTGTGATGGCAGCAAACAAGATATGGGGTAATGGGGATGGAATAGTGTATTATGTGTAGAGGGAGGAGCTTGAGAGCTGGATCCAAAGTCTGGAATATGAAGCTGAGTCAGATCTGAGGGTCGGATCTGAACCCATAAGTTGAGGAACAACAACAAAGACAACATCAGATGATTACTGTTTCTTAGTCGAAATTAAACTGGAAAGCTGTGGAAGATCCTGAGTCTGTCTTGGATAACAGTTTCCAAGACGTTTGACTCAGTAGACGGTCTAAAGCCTGGCATGACACTGAGGTTACCAAAACAATTATGGTTGCTGGATTGGTATTAAAACCGAGACAAACATCTGCACTGACTTTGAGATGACCTAGGCTTAAAACTCCAGCACTGAGCTTGATGGATTAGACACAAGACAGAGGGAGAAGCAGGCAACAATTTTACAGATCCTAAAGTCACCATCAAGGATGGAAGACTTGCTGTCAGGAGCATCATCAACAATGGCAGAGTTGAAGTTGTGAACAACTGAGTTAAGACAGTTGTCTCCAAGATTCATACTGAAGGCTTGATCACCAATTCTAGCTGCAGCATCAACTCAGTTATCAAAGAGGCTGAGGCAGGCATCCTCTGGAAAAAAAAATAAGTTGTGCTAGTGATGAGGAAATTTCTGCATTTTAGGCTACAGAGAAAATGGTTACTGACTAAGTATGACATACAGAAAAGGAAGGGGAAGGAGCACAGGAATGCCTTGCCTAGATTTTGAAAACAAAAAATAAATGCACAGCAATCAAATCACTGCTAAGGTAAAAAACAGTGTGTGTAAGGGCTTTGTCCATCACTAAAGGTCTTACTATCAAAGGCCTTGAATCCAAAATAATAGACATTTCTCTGGCCCTATATCTAACCTTACAGTTAAAGTTTGTGGCTTAGAGATATTAGGCAAGAGTGAAGGAGCATTTCCACAATTTTAACAATTTTTTTTTTAAATCAGTGTTCCATAGCTTTACAGGTAACACTGGGTGTTGGACAAGAAATTCTAGGACATTCAGGTAGGTTAAAACTTCTTCTTGACAACAGCAGTAAAACATTTCTCAGAAGGTTTCAAGACTAAATAAACTGCGCGTCTCAACAATAGGAAGGAAGTGGCTAGTTCACTGTAAACTGTTTTAATGGATAATTTTTTTTTTAATATAAATGTAGGTCTAATTGGTCCAGCCTGTGTATATAACAGTAGAAACAAGTTCACTTGTATAAGTTAAACTTATCATAACAGTAGCTGTTAGAATGATCACTGCTGCAGTAGCCTTAGCTATATGGGTTATATCCTGCCAAGGATATAACAGCCGACCAGCTTCCAGCATGAGCTCAGCTGACTAAAACACAGGTTTTGGCACAAAGCCCTTCAGAGCTGTCCTGCCAGCAGAGAGAGTGAGGGAGTGAGACTGAGCCTTGATAGGACAGTGCTAGGAACAACAAAAAATAAATGTCCACACCCTGGCATAAAAAAACACACCAGCAGACAAGGAGGACAGAGGGAGGGAATGGGTACTGCAGCAGTAATCATTTGAACATCTACTGTTATGGCAAGTTTAACTTATACAGCTGTACTATATTCATCATATTGATCACTGCTGCAGAAGCCTTAGCTAACTACTTTTCGGAGGTGAAATGAGAAGAGTCCAGGTTCCCCAGGAGTATGGTCCTAGCAATGCTTGATCTGGCTATGCAGAGCAAATACAACTTTATGCTACTTTGTAAAAGTATGTACAGAGGACTAAGTATCAGCTTCTAGAATACTTCAAGAATCCACCCCTTTCCAAAAAGCCATAGATGAAGCCAAGGCTCTGGTAGAGTGGGCCTTGACCCTGCCTGGAAAAGTTTTGTTACAATGAGCATAACACAAGGCAATAGCCCTAGAGAACTACTTAGAAATATTCTGTTTTGACACACATTGTCTCTTCTTCTTACCTTTACAAGAAATAAACAACTGATCCAAAGATCTGAACGATTTAGTTCTGCCAATATAGTACCTGAGTTGTCTGTAGACATCTAAGGTATGGTGTAACCTTTCACGTTCATTTTTAGGTTTAGGAAAGAAGATGGATAGTTTGGCTTAAGGAAAACTTGGATGACACTTCAGACATAAAAGGAGGATTTATTTTCAAAGAAACACTGTCCCTATGGAAAATCAGACAGGGATGACTCACTATAAGATCTTGCAACTCACACATACTTGTTGCAGAGGTCAGAGCAATCAGTAAAACTGTCTTCCATGTTAAGAAACTCAAGTCAGCCAGACAAGCTGATTCAAACAGAGCAAGTGTTAGCTTCTCTAACACAAAATTAAGATATCAAGGAGAGACCATTGGTTTTCTTGTAGGCCTTTTAAGCAAAACCCCTTTCAACAACATTTTGATATGAGACTGCATTGAAAGAGGAGGATCCATGTGCAGACATGCTGAGCTGGCTGATAAATGAACCTTAACAGAAAAATAAGAAGGTCATAGGATGGTAATTCACACAAATATTGCAGAACCAGAAAAAAAAAAAAGCCCTGAAATAGTGCTGACTATGTTGTTTGCACCAACTAGAAAACTTTTCAATTTGATAATATATGATTTCCTAGTAGCAGGCTTTCTTGTCTCCATTAGTACCTGCTGCACATCCTCAGTAAACAGGTGATTAAAAGGAATTAAGACTCTTATTATCCAGGCAGCCAACTGAAGTTGGTTGATGGCACTGTGTATTAAACATCCCTGTTCTTATTGAGCAATTCCAGTCTGTGAGGAAGCTTGTGGTAATTGCCCTTGGCCGGTTCCAAAAGAAGGGAGAAAGTACAGTTGTGTAAAATCTTACCATGACGGTAGATGCTCTTCTCTTCACTGTTGCAGTATTTACTACTCTAAGGATCTCCTGCCAAGGGCTGCCTGATATCCAGCCAATATATCAAAGCCTTTAGGTTGCTTTAAGGTACACTATACGTCACGCATATGATCCTCACGTAGTGTATGTTATAAAGGTGACATCTGGACGTACCATTCTCAGAAGGGAGAGCCCCAGTAGGAACACCAGGCCAAGGAAAAAAAGAGGTAGTCAGTACATCCATAAAAGAAATAGACCAGGGGGAGATGGGAGGGAGCAGATATTGCAACAGTGAAGAGAGAGACTTCTACAGTTATTGTAAGATTTTACACAACTGTACTATGTCCTTTCATTTCTCTGCTGCAGTATTCATTACATTAGGAAGAGTGCCAAAGCTCAGGAAGAAGATGGGGAGGAGGAAGGACCAGCAGAGCCCTTCAGGAAGTCATGATGGATGGCCCGAGCAAAACCAGCTCTAGCTGTGGTGATTCCATCCAACTTGTAGTGCTTGGTGAATGTATGCACAGTAGTCCAGGTAGCTTCCTCAAGAACAGATTTAGTATCCAAACAGTAGAAAAAAGCATCAGAACAACCTGTACAATGAGCCTTAACAGAATATGGAAGGCTATGGAAAGGAATAGCAAAAATAGCTTTAGAGATCAAAGAAAAAAATAGTCTGCTTGGACACAGCTAATGCTAAGGACCTAGATGAAAGGAAACAAAGAGCTGATCAGATTTTCTGATAGTCTTAGTGTTATCAGAATAAAATCTGAGTTGTCTATGCACATCCAACAAGTGCAGCACCTTCTCACTGGCACTCTGCGGAGAAGGGAAAAAGTGAGCAAATGAATAGACTGATTAAGGGATAACTCATTCACCACCTTGGACATAAAAGAAGGATTAGTACGCAATAACAACATATCCTTATGAAACACCAAAAAAGGCAGACAAGCCATGAGGACTTGAAGCTCAGACACCTGTCTAGCAGAAGTAAGGGCTAACAAAAGTACAGTCTTCCAAGAGCAATGCTGCAAGGAAGCTGAAGCTGCAGCCTCAAAAGGAACTTGGGTCAGTTTTTCCAAAACAAAATTAAGATCCCAGGGAGAAGGAACAGGTTTCTTGGGAGGCGTAATATGAAGGACGCCTTTAAGAAATTTTTTAGCTTGAAATCTAGAGGCTAAAGGAAGAGATTAATTCAGACAAGCAGATATAGTTAACATGTGGGCCTTAACAGAAAAATAAGCCAACCCAGCATTGAGCAATCCACACAGATAAGACAGAACCAAAGGAACAGCCACAGAAAGTGGATCCAGGTTATGAAAAAGACACCAAACAGAAAACCTCTTCCATTTTGATAAGTAGGATTTCCTAGTACTGGGTTTCCTGGCTTTCTACAGGACCCTAAGCACGTTCTCAGAAAAAGGTGTCATTGTGGAATCAAAATCTTATCACCCACAGTGTCAGCTGAAGAGTGAACAGTTGGGAATGATGAAATATTCCTTGTCTTGTGTGAGTAGGTCCACCCTGTGAAGTAACTTGTGATGACTGCCCTTGGCTTAATCCAAAAGAAAAGGGAACCAATGCTGCCTTGGACAAAAGGGAGTCGCCAGCAAGATTTTGGGAGCATACTGTTGAATTTTGAACAGGACTCTTGGAATGAGAGGAAGGGGAGGGAAAGCGTAAAGAAAAAGATAGGGCTTCCACCTTCCAAACTGGAGGACCTTGGACTCTGGCACAAAATAAAGGAAGTTGCCTGTTCAGAGGGGAGGCAAAAAGATCTATCTGAGGACTACCCCACTGGTGGACAATTTCCAGAAACACATCCCTGCTAAGCATACACTTGTGTGAATGAGTTATGAACCTGCTCAAGTGTCTGCCACAATGTTTTGACCTGACAGAATGAAAACTGCCTGAAGAGTCACTTGACACTGGATAGCAAGTTCCCACACCAAGAGTGCCAACTGACAAAGAAGAAATGATCTTGCCCCCCCCCCCCCACTTTGTTTACATACCACATCACTGTGGTATTGTCTGTAAACATCTTGAGAGATCCTGGGGAGAAGAGATGAAGAAAAGCGTGAAGAGCCAGCAGAAGAGCTCTCATCTCTTTGACACTGATGTGCTCTTTCTGTTGATGAGCCAACCAAACACCCTGTACCTTTAGTGAGCCAAATGCTGCTCACCATCTCAAATCTGAATTGTCTGTGAACAGCTCCTGAGACGGAAGACGGGGATGAAAAGGGAGCCCTGCATTTAGACACAACTGCTGAATCAACCACTGAAGTTCCTGCTTGAGACAAGGTAGAAGAAGAAATACAAATGTGAGGGGATGAGAATGTTGAAGTCAAACTGACTTCAGAAACCACTGAAGCTTTCTCATGTGGAGTTTGGCCAAAGGGAGCACAGAAATGGTGGAGGCCATGAACCCCGCAGCTCTCAAAAATTCCCCAGCTGTTGTTAAGGCCAGAGGAAGAAGAGTTTGCAAAAAGGAAATGAGAGATAATCAGCCATGGTTCACCCTGAACGTCTGAAACGGACATCTGAAATGCCTTCTTAGATGTGCCTAAGGTTGGATCCCAGACAGTCTCCAACAGATCATGGAAGAAGAATCCAATGATGAAGTCAGGCAAACCTCTGGCCTTTCACTCACCTTGGGAAAGATGTCCAGCAGAGACTCTGGTCTAGATTTCTTGGCTGCCTTCTTTACAGACAGCTGTCCCTCGGAGTGGGAAGTTACGTCCATTGTGTCTTTAACAAGAAGCTTAAGATGTTGATTCTCAAGATAAAGCATCAAAGAAGAAAGCCTACTAAGAAAGGTCTTAGGAACAAAAGCCTGACAGATTGGACAGGATGTATGGTCGTGCAAAGTGCCAAGGCAAAACAGACACTATTTGTGATGGTCTTTATGGGGAATCTGTCTCCCACACTGGCATTTACCATTCTTGGATGGTATAAAACCATATAAGCAACAAAAGAGTAAAGAAAGATAAGACAACAAAACCCTAATGGGGCACTTATGTGCAACGGCTTGGTGAACCAGCAACAGAACGGGCATTCAGACCAACTATCAAGAGATGGTGTTCAGACTGCCAGCAAAAAAGTTCTGAGGATGGTACGTCCAGACATTACCTTTATGCCCTATGCTACGCAAGCAGTATAAGCCTGACATACGGTGTACCCTAATGCAACCTAAAAGCTTTGGTACACCGGCCGGACGTCAGTCTGCCCTTGGCAGGAGATCCCTAGTGTAATGAATACTGCAACAGTGAAATGGAAGGACATCCACAGTTGCCTGGTCAGAAGGGAGTCACCACAATGATCCTGGAGATTCCTTCTGAATCTTCAGAAGCACCCTGGATATTAGTGGGAATGGTGGAAAAGCATACAGAAACATTCCTTTCCAAGGAAAAGAAAAGGCAACTATCTTCCAGACCTTCTTGCATGCAGCTCTGGAATAGAAACTTGCCAGCTGATTGTTCAGAGAGGAATTAAAGAGGTCTGCTTGTTGAACTACTGACATATGGATCAAATCTTGGAACAGCTCAATCTATTTTCCATGCATGAGGGTCTACCCTGGTCCTGCACAGCTTGTCTGCCCAACAATTTTGCTCTGACAAAATGCAGGATGCCTGCAGAATGAGACTGTGCTGTGAAGCTATATCCAAGCTAACATGGCTAGCTTGGAAAGGGAGTATGACCTGGTTCCACCTTGCTTATTGATATATCACATGACTGTAGTATTGTCTGCAACTACTTCAAGAGGTCCTGGGGATCAAAGATGGTTCAGAGAGTTGAGTGCTTTGATCAGGACAAACATCTCCTTGATGTTTCTGTGCTTGCATCTGTCCTTAGTGTCCCACACACCCTGCACGTTTATCGCTCCTGAAACTACTCCCCAAGCAAAATGCAAGCGTCTGTGGTGACTTGACTGCTTTGACATAAACCTAGAGTATGGGAGACCTGAATTTAAGGATATCTGTTGTCTCCACCAAAAGATTTTTTCTTCTGAAAAAACCCAGCACTTGAATTTGAAAAAATAAAGGGTGTTAATACTGGGAACAAAGACATTTCAGATACAACTCTGTCTTTCACATATGGAGTCTTGACAACCAAAACACTGAGGCATTCCCTTGCCTTGACCGAAGTCTGAATGGAAAACCTTAGAAATAGATCTTGATAAAGATCTATTTTTTTTTCCTGTGGAATAAAAGCTCTTTGAAAAGAGGTGTCTAACTGACATCCTAGGAACACAATCTTATATGAAGGAGTGAAGAGAGACTTTTGAATGTTCTCTTGGAATTCCAGCTTGTATAAGAGATCTGTCACCCAAGAGAGAATCCTAAGATTTTGAACTCTACAAAGACAAGGAAGTCATCCAAATGTGGAAAACCGTGGATATCCTGTACACTGTGATGACCTATAACTGCAGGTAGACACTTTATGAACTCTCTTGATGCAGTGCATAGCCCAAAGGTTAAGGCAGAGAACAGATAAGGTGATCCAGACACACAAAACCTAAAGAAATGTCTGAAGTCTGGATGAATATGGATGTGATGATAAGCATCTTTTAAGTCTAGTGTTGCCAGAAAACTTGAAAGAGGAAGAAGAGTTAACGGGTTGTGAAGTTACATCATTCTGAAATTGGGCACTATCACAAACAGGTTTATGAAAGAAAAATCATAACTGGTCTCCAAGCATTTTCTTTTTTTGGCAATTGGAACATCCTTGAATAAAAACCCTTCCTGAGAAGGAGGAACTAATTATATCTCTCCTTAGAACAGCATGTGATGAATAATCAGTGGAAACAAAAGAGTCTGATCTGCAGGATGATAAATGACCCCCTGGAATTTTCTCTATGACATCTGTAACCATGATGAATGATTTTCAGAAAACCATTTGTCTGAAACAATCTGTTGCCAAAGAGAAAAATGGAGATCCAGACTTTCTGGAAGAAAAAAAGAGGCCAGGGTGGGAGAGGGTCACAAGGTCTCTTAGACTTACAAAACTATCCTTAGTTTGGGGAGATCTGCAACTTTTTTCTGAAACCCCCCTAGCCATTTCTTCTTGAATGTTTATTTACCTGCATTTTGTTGAGACATGTTTATTCTGCTCTTCTGCCAAAATGGGATGAGGAGATAGAAAATCCACTGGAAAAAAAATTGGAAAAGGAGGGCTGAAAAATCTTAGAGATTTCCTGGATAAGTCTGCCCCTTCTATCACAGTTTTGTATTACCTCAACAGTAGAGGGGCCAAACACTAAATTTCTATCCAATGAAAAATGTAAAATCTTATTTTAACATCATCTGGGTGGTTCTGAGAATGCAGCAATGCAAGCCTCCTCAAAGTAGTACTAGTGGCCATAGCCCTGGAAGAAGTATCAACAGTGTTATACACACACTGTAAACAATAAGTAATGACCTGTGCAATAAAAGAAAAAAGTTAGTTAAAGCAGATTTTTAGTCCCAAGAAGAAACTGCAGATAAAACATTCTTCATACTTTCACAATCTGTCAGAATAAACTTTAACATATGAGCCTGATAATTCAAAATTCTGAAGCTCATAAGTTGCAGTAGATTTACTTCCCATATCAATGACTTTATCATCTTTATCAGAATTAACAGGATTGGAATTAACTAAGTCAAGCATTTGGCTCAACTAAAGCTATAGCTGCTAGGTAAGGTTTGGGAATAGTGTATAAAAACTTAAGAGAATGAAGAACTTTATACAGCCTATCTGACTTTTATCAGGAAAATTGCAGGCAGTAACATACACCCTCTAAACCAGACAGAACAGAAGGAATGGGTGTAGGTTCTGGAAAATTCTTCTGTAACAACTAGTAGTATTTTCTGAGTGATGGAGAAACGTCATTATTCTTCCACTGAAAACAGTGGCACAGATTATTAATAGTATCAAAGAAACATAAACCACTGAGCTTAGCTCTGAGTCTGAATCAAAAACCTGAAGAAAAAACCCTGTTTCTATCCCTACATCTTCCTATTCAGATTCTTGAATCTCTTCAGGAAAAGAGGAATCCTTCTCTCTTTTAACAAAAACTACTTTGCAAGAAGGATCAACGGCCTGAATTAAATCCTGAACCAGATCCAGTAAGCTACTCATATCCAAAGAAAATTGAGGAGGAATACACAAACTTGTTTTTTTTTCTTTTTGGCAGGAAAAATTGAGCCAACCGTGTTAATAGCATAAGCAGCTTCCGCACGGATGAGTAAAACATTCTGACACAACAGGGATACCTTCCCTGTTCCCTCTTCCAGTACTGACAAGAGTGGCTCTCCCTTGCCCACTGAGGGGATCCACAACAGCTACAGAGGACATGGCTAACCCCCAGTTCATAGTGGCTGTAAGTGCAACACCAGAGGGATCTGGGGTAATAGATGAGTGGTCCAAGATACTACAAAGGGCCACAGCAGAGTCACTCACCTCTAACTGAGGCAAACTGCTAGCCTGCTGTGGTGGCAAAGGCTGTTTACTTAATTTTCTTTCTTTACGAGTCTGGAAGAAGGACCGATCATGGGATCAGTAGTCTGTTCCATGATCATGTGGGAAATGGTGCCTCTTAAGCAGCAAATGCAGGTAAACATTACCAGTCCATGAATGTTATTTTTTCACATAAAAACACAGTGAAAAGTACTTTAAAATACTATGCCAGCCCCACAAATGTAAAATATACACAATTTCTCTACAAAATAAATGTTTTCAGTTACTTTGCAACATTTTTAAACAGAGAGAAGAAATCAGCACTCTTTATCAAAGTACACTACAGTCTCAAGAAAGTCTGTCAAACACAATATTTCTATCTTTAAAATAACTCTCCTAAAGAAGAAGAATTGCATTATTGTAGTGTTTTTACAATTATTAAGATACAACTAAATCAATAAGAAACAGATCAAATACACAAGTTCAATAAAAACTATAAAGTAGAAAAGATTGAAGAGATACGCTTTAGGAGATCCCTTGAAACTGCTCAGAGTTGGAGACTAAGTCACCCTGGCAAGAGGTTCTAAAGGCCTAGGCTTCTGAAAGGCAAAATAAAAATGTTTGTTTGTTTGTTTATACATAAAATTCTTGTAAATCCTCCTACTCCAACTATAGCACAGCAGCTGAGCACAGGGCTTGATATGATATACCATGCCAGCAGTTGCTGAACTGAGAGGGAATCCAAGTCATATAAGGCCAAGTAAATCATCACCAGAATGTTATAGCTAATAAGAAATCAATGTAGCAGCCGGGTCACAGAGTAGTGCCATTAACTAGACGCTCTGGTAGTAAAACCAGAAATGCTAAGAATTTAAAAAGTCAACCGACATGTTGCTGAGTTACTAGTACAATAATATTAAATGATTCTGTAAAAATGAAATATACGATAGCAAGCACTGTACACAAAACCAAAAGAGATCACTGTCAATTGCCACCATGCATTATATTATAGGTATGTAGTTACAAAGGAGCAGTAACTAGGAAAATAGCCATAGCCAATGATTTGAAGGAGGCAACACACTGGATACCAACATATGCAACTGGAGTTACTGCATGGACACATAACACAGAGGGGAGATGATATGTGCAGAAAAATGTAATTGCAAACAACAAAAACATATAAAACAGATTGGCTTTAACATTATACTGAAAGGAGAGAGTGGCAATATGGAGATATTGCTGGTATGGCCGTCAGAACAGATGATTTTGAGGTGGGGTTTCGCACACACAGTCTTCCAAACAAATAGGAAGACTGTATACAGTAACGAGAGGGTCAGCAAGCTGCATTTCCCCACATTTATACTTTAACAAGTCAAAAGTTAGATTGCAAAACTCATTCTGGCATTAGTGAGAGAAAATACTGAGTACTTCAAAAATCACAACAATGCTTAAGGAAAAGATGGGGCAAGAGGTAGAAGGAAAGGCCTAAGAGAAAGAGATGTGAAGTCTGGTGGTTCCTAAGCGATTGTGCCCTGATAGAAGAATTATCAGTCTGTTCTTAGGCTGCATTCAATAATACAATAGATCACTGCTTTGTGTGCCTTTTCATGACCTGGCAGTCCCTTTCTAGCTTGTCAAAGATATCTGAATTTTCTATGCATAGTATACACTGTCTTGTAACTAAAAATATTTTATTTATTTTTGTTTGATAACCAAGTAAGTGGACTGGTTGACGGACCCTTTTCAGCCATGACCAAGGCACAATAGTGCACAATGAAAGAAACACATGCACATAGATCAAAAACAACACACTGTAAGTGTACAACAGTCTGCAAACATTGTCATTTACAGTCAGAGAGTCTGGCTTATTTTTGCCACTGAGTCTGCTGATTTATCTCAGCACTTACAGACTATAGTGCCAACCTTACAAAAGCCCTTGGAATGTTATCTCTCTGCTCACTGAACAAAGAAATCAAGGATGTGTATTTACTGATTAATGGCAGGCTGTTTTCCTCAGGCCAATGCAATGACAGCTGAAGAATCAGTGACGTCCAGCCACTTAGAACTTGGCCATGCACAATACTAGGTTTCCATCACATGGTGCATGGCTCTTAATTGTCAAGATATTCCCAGAATGTCCAGATTTTTGCCTCATAACTTTCTTTTATTCCTCACAAAATTTCAGGTTTTCTGAAACATCACTGAGGACTGAAGTCACTATATAATGATATACATTTGACATTCAGACTTCTTATCATTTAGAAAATGAGTGCTAATGCAAAATCTGTTATTGTAGCAATTTTTCAAAATTTATAACAGCGACATTTAAAATTTGCCCCTGATTTTGGACATTTGCCCCCCCCCCCCGCCCCAATTATTTTTGGCTATGTCCAAATTTCTTGAGCGTAGAGGTTGACAAGTATATCTCAGAGCCAAGTCTGACACATATAAATGAATCTGTTTCTAGTTAACTAAACCAGTTTTGATAATCTATATTATTATTATTTTACTATGGTCTTAACTGAGTGTTTTTACTGGTTAACTCAACATTCTAGCAGGAGTTAATCCTGCAGTATATGTAGCTAGAACATTTGTCAATGTGATCCCTGGTTAAAAACTTCACATCTCACTACACACTTCATTTTAAACTGATGGACTTATCTTTATAACATGGTGCAGGAAATCAGCCAACACTGCACATAGTACCTTCTGTACATCTCTGGCAAAAAAGTTAGACAGGCACTCTGTATGTAGCATTTCCAAAACGTCTCAGAAATTACAAAAGCCAGATGCATCACCAGTAGCAATTCAACAACATTATTAACTCAACTGATGTGGCTACCATAGATGATAGAGCATTACCCTCATGACCAAGCTACACCAGTCATGGGTAAACCTCAAATTACCCACACCCAGATATGGTTTACTGCTCAATAATTGAAGGCTGTGGGTGTGGGTTATGGTGAGATTTGTACTTTTCTGGCCAGAGATCATAGTCAGTCACATACCTTTCAACCCCTTAGTGCAAAAAAATTGGACAAAGCCCAGAAATAGGGACATATATTAAATATTGCTCTTATAAACTTAGAAAGTTGCTAGAGTAACAGGGTTTGTGTTAACGTACATTTTCTGAAGATTTGATATCTGAAACTCAAATGTATGTCATTATTTGGCAAATTCAGTCCTCAGATCATTCCAGTGATTTGCCATAAAACCACAAATTTTGTGAGGAACAGACCAAAAATAAGAGGCAAAAATCTGGACAGTTGAGAGGTATGGTCAGTCAGGATTTGGCCTCATGACTTAACCTTATCAGGCAGAAGTAAATCTTGCCATAATTCATACTCCTGCTACAAATTATTGTTCATATAGCCTATACTTGATATGGTGGTGCCATGATTAAAACAAGGAATAAGTCATCAGACTAGTTAGAAGCACTCAATTTGTGCAAGGATTTTGTGAAAAGCTATGCAAACATTTTTTTTCAATGAGATTTTAGAAGCTGTCATTTGGGACTCAAATAAGGGCAATAAGTTACAAGCAAGACCTCCGGCATACCACAATGGCATCACTGCCACTGGATCATAAAGAGCCTCTGGATAAATAGGTGCTGAGTTTTCTCTCAAGAGCTTAATCTTTTCAGCTAGGAAATGCCGGCATAGTGATCAAAGTCAAATTATAAGCGCGTACACACACACACACACACACACACACACACACACACACACACACACACACACACACACACACACACACACACACACATATAGACATCCTCCTGCTTAGGCACTGTTAGCATCATAGCAGTGAAATGATAATATTAACTCTCATTTGGGACTCAACCCTAAGCCCTCCAACAGCAACCTCAGGACATACAAGTACTGAGTGATTTTTACATGACAGTTCATAACCTTAAACAACTGAATTCAACACCTGCTGTTTGTCATCAAAATTAAGAGATGTAAAATGTTAGTTATTTAATTTAACATCTATGTCATGTTAAGATGCTTCAGATGTAGTACCTCTGTTTTCTGCAATACTCAGAAAAAAGAAAATATTTTCTTCTTTGCAGATATTAGTGTGTTTGATATATTTCACAGATTTATTTTTTCCCCAAGATAAGACTGCCCAAATCAGAACTGACCTATGAAAACAGAGGTAGGTAGGTATTTTACATTAGCCTTGAAGCTATGCCATCAAGCTTTATGCACCTTGTTTCAACTGAGCAGTTCTTATAAAAGCTAATTCGGTCTTACTCTAAGTACTAATTACTTGAAGGCAACCATTCACAAAAATAGTTTATTCAGCTGAAAATAAAAAGCTTCCCCAGAGTAATGAAAAAGATGCTCAGTTCTGCAAACAGTACACAAAATGCTGAATAGTGCAGGTTTGCAATTTACTTTTGTTATACTACAAAGCCTTGAGAAGAAAACTTATTGCTAACCCGTACTGTATTACAGTGTGCTAGAGTAAAAAAATCTGACTTTAAATATCTGATTCCGATAACTAATTTTAAAAATGCCATCAGCACTGTTTATTTTGCAATAAATCTGTTTTATTTAAAATACTATAGTCTTGCATTGGCTATAGTTTCCAGCTAATGGAACTGGCATAAAACCAGACTGCAATGTGCATAGAAACCACTGAGGTTTCAGCTTTAAAACAGGATAAAATGATAGAAACAGAAATATCTGGAAAGTGACAGTAGTTGTTAGAAGGCTTTCAATCAAAAATGAACAACGGTTTTGGACAAAATGCTACATTAGCATCATCTGTTAGAGCAACTACTAATTCAGCATGTTGTCCACGTTGCAGATTCCTAAAGCCAAATTACACAATACCAAAATAAGTATGACACTGAATCACTTTAATGTATTACATATATCAGAAATTCTGGAGAAAACAAAAACAGTATTAAGACTGAGGTCAGCAACCCATGATGCACTGAAAACAGTAAACGTATGAGTAGATTATTCATAAGTAGTTACTAGGCATGTGGCCTTGCCCAATTTCCCAACTGCACCAAAACACTGTCTAGTTAATTTACTTACTCAAGGTCCCACAGCAGGTAAATGAAGACTGAGGGAATCAAACCATGGTCCATGGGAAGTGGCGTATTACCAGTTTATAGCCTTAATCTTCTGCACTGTGAAGGCAACATACAATGGTGGTACTACCAAAGAAAAGATGGGTCTTCAATAATGGCTGAATTTTCAGGTAACTGACTGAAAAATTTGATATTTGTGATAGCATTGTCATGCTAAGATTCATATCTGTCCTGTTTCTCAGTCACACTGCTGGTCACACTTTTGTGGGGAGGAATCTCTACTCTGCTTTAATTATGGCCCTTGTATTTTTTCTTTGCTCTAATGTTTGCATTGCTGCTATATTAATGGGAAAAATTACTTTAAGCCCACCACAGGATGCACAGCAGTGAAACCCATTCTACACCCTCTCTGTTGCACGACCTCCTTCATAATTCATTTACATACCACTGACAAACATTATGAATATCTGGCATATACATTCACAATGTTTTCCCACTGCAAAATCACACACTTCTATTACATGCATACTTTTTATTACATATAAAGCATGAAACCTTGCCCACAAGAGGAGATGTTTAAGTAACAGGTGCACACTTATCTTTTTGGTTAACAACATAAAACTACATAAAAACACGTCATTCAAATAATAGGTTCATAGGTAGGTAGGTACTAGGCTATCTGCCCGAAGGCATTTATAAGCCTAGCCAGAATGTGTTGGCTTTCGATGCCCCCTTAGATTAGTTCCCTGTACCTCTGTCCAGCAGAGCCACTGAAGTGATCCCCAAAAGAATTTCAAAAACCAGCACATTCACCATGGGGACTGCTACACCTTGAAAATCCCCATCAAATAATAAATCATGTAAGAAAAAAAAAAGAAGACATCTGACTACAGCCTAAAAGAAGGCTTATTGACTTACTGAAAACAACACTACTTCTTTACTTTCTATTATTTTATTGTTTTCACTGTAGGTGTAGATACATGTTAAATGCATGTCAGGGATTTACCATAAATTTACCACCTACAGTTTTTGTTTTCTTTTTTTTCACTGTAGGGGCAGGTGAATGGAAAAGACTGCTTTGAATGCAGTCATGTAAAATAGGAACATGATCTCATGCATGGTTTTAAACAGTTGTTATTATGTATAAACTACGCTGGGTGTGTGTGCAGGGGGGGTGGCATTTCCATTGTTAAATGCAGGCATCACTACTAGGAAACCAGAGATATTTGAAAACATGTTTTCTCTTTTGGTAAGGGTGTGGTGAGTGGCAGCCCTATTGCTGTATACTTCCATTAGTGTTAAATAATGTTACAGCACTTGGTGCTGGAACATCAGAAGGCTACATGTTCTACTCCCACACCAGATAATTGGGTTCATTTTTCCACTACAGACACTGAAGCACTCTTGAGTGTGTAATCCTTTGAATGACATACAGAAGTGTAGCTAGGATGGGGTGAAGAAGACATCTGCCCTGGGTGCAATGTATTAGGGGGTGCAATCAGATATTTTTTTTTGTTCCTCACATAAATGCAAGGATGGGCAGTAAATTGCGAGGGCATTAGGATTTAGTGCTCTTCTCTAGGAGGGAAGGAGTGTCTGATCAGAAAATGGACCTTATTTTAAGCATTGAGTGACAGCAAATGAACCAACTACAGCTCTTAAGAGATGTTAAGCCAAGATTCTGTCTACCAGAGTTTCTGGTTGCTCACTTAGATGTAAAAGATTCTACCGTACTTATCAAAAATATTAGGGAAAGTTCTTCAGTGACCTGGTCAAATTTACCTTAGTCAATAGGAATACCCCCTCAGGTCTCGCCTGAAGACAGGACACTGGCCTAGAGGGACTAACCCAGCCAACAAAGTGTAAATAAAAATAAAAATAAACAAAACAGAAAATACATGGGATATATAGCCTGTTAATGAGGAAAATAATTCTTACATTTCCTGTGATTTCAGTAATACACCAGCATGACAGCACATGTCCAGACTCCTTATTTAGCTCTAAGAAACTGAATTTGCAAGGCAGTCAGTCAGCCAGTGTTAGTCATCTCAAGACATGCCCGCAGCTGCATGAAAATGGTATGCGATGCATAAGGCAAGATACAGCAAAATCCTTTGCTGCTGTGTTTACCCCACATTGTTTAAGTATAGAATTTTAAACTCCAGCCTAGAACATGTGAAAATGTGATAAATTATTAAGGTTCTTCAGTTTTGCAGTCACAGTGACCACTATGTTCAATGCTTCTTTTGATTTGTTAGTAATATATTTTCTGTTACAGCATACATATTTTAAACTGAAAACAGTATCCCTGTTCTGACTACTAAATGAAGTGCTTTGTCCTAATACTACCGCATGCACAGAATAAGAACATAAATGCTAAGCACAAGTCAGTATATGTAATTTTAGCATACTTATCTACAGAAAAATGCATTTAATATGATTAATTATGGCTACTGTATGTGAAATGAGTGTTCTCTCACTTCTTATAGAAAGAAAATGAAACATTCTTCACCACTGCATACAAAACTCAAATGATCTGGGTTCAAAGCCTACAGGCTTTCGTCAGTATTTTAAGAAAAATGCAGTGGAGTAAAAAGCAATGTACAAATCTTACGAAATTATAAAGCAGAATGCTTTTGCACTGACTGGTTGCAAAAAGTGGTTTTGCACAGTTTGCCATGAGCTGTTCTGCCTTAAGAAACCACAGCACTAGTACTACTGTTTGTCAACTCCTTGTATCTGCACTGTTCCTCACCACAACACTAGCTTATTCAAAAGCTGCAAGTAAGAAAAAGAAAAGAGACAGTATGGATACGATTTACAGACATGGTATATCCGTGCAATATCAATGCATAAAAAATATAAAGAAAATGTCAACTCAAGACTCAGGCCGCAGAAGTGATTTGGTACCTTACACCAGGCAAGTGGCTTGTGTACAGCATTTGTATGGTCTACACAGCATGATTAAGAGTGCTAATACAATTCATATACAGTTTTCTGCACACCATTACAACCTGTAGATACTATGTTTTAACACAGTTACAAAGTTGCACAAGCAGACCTGATTCCATTTTACTGCTTATGAAAGAACAGCTTGGAATACTGCAAACCACTTATCCAGCACAACTGCTCATATTAAACTGGATCATGCTCCATAATATCTTCTGTATACAGATGCCTCTGCTACTATGACTCAGTAAAACCTCAGACTCTCCCATGACTACCATCTAAATGTAAATAAATAAATGAATTCATAACAAATTCTCAAAAATACTCTTGTACTACATTCATTTTTTTCAAATCCAAATGTTTGAGAAATCGTCTCAGCTAAGAGACTGAAAAAAATAAAGCTAGTTTAAATATACCAACTCTGAGACTACACAATACTGGGGAGAAGGGGAAAAGGAAAAACTACCTGTCTCTGGCATTCAGCGAGCTCTGAGAAATGTCAGTCTCCTATGCATTCTTTTTAATATACATTTTGCTCAATAACTTTCATTTGAAAAAATGATTTCAAAACCAATGCACTTTGGCCAAACAGCATGTTTATACACACACACACACACACACACACAGACATATATATATATATATATATATATATATATATATATATATATATATATATACATATATAGCTATTATTATTATGTATAGACTACGCTGGGTGTGTGTGCAGGGGGGGGTGGCATTTCCTTTGTTGAATGCAGGCATCACTACTAGGAAACCACAGATATTTGAAAACATGTTTTCTCTTTTGGTAAGGGTGTGGTGAGTGGCAGCCCTATTGCTGTATACGTCCATTAGTGTTAAATAATGTTACAGCATTTGGTGCTGGAACATCAGAAGGCTACATGTTCTACTCCCACACCAGATAATTCTATATAGATAGATATAAGCAATTACCAACATCATAGGAGATATGCAAAGTATCCCTTAATTGCATACAGCTGTTCACACACTGGCTTTTGATTGCACAGTGACCCACACATTTTTATTAATGTATCCAGGCTGATGAGCCAGACTTCACTAACTAGAAGGATGACTTTTTTTTAAAACATTTGAAATCATCTGTACAGCATAAAAGGAGGTTTAATGTTTTATTCTGAAACACTTGGCCTATGAAAAGCTTGGTGCCCATTACATTAGTGGTGGGTCCAAAATAAAGTCCAAACCAAAAAGCAAAATATACTGAAAGTAAACGTACATATGACCAAACCAGAAAGACTCTGGCAAAACAGAGTACTATCTATGAAAAAAAGAACAATTACAAAACTTTGATAAAGACATCACAGAATGTTTGCAAATTATACCATAAAGGATATTTAAGTTCACTGGTTTTGAATGTAGAATTAACCCTTGAATCTTTATTAATACATCCAGGCCACTATCTATTCATGTCCAAATATATAGTTTTTAAAGGCATCTTAAGCTACTTAAATCGCTAAAACTGTTATTCAGTAATAACGTGGAAGACTTGCTATACGAGCAAGACTTCCTCTCTTAGTCTGTTTGCACTAAGTTGATATCCATAAAGTAAAGAAATATATATATTACTCCAGAACAATACAGTACAAAACAGGACAACTTTGTCAAAACACAAGTCAAGCAAAGCGCAAGGAAAGCATAGCTTACTACACAATGGAAATGGAAATAAAAGAAAGATTACAGATGGGAAGGTGATAGCAGAGCAAAAACTTATAGTTAGATAAAGGTTTATCAAATGTGGAGGAAAGATGGCAAAAAGAAAAAAAAACATAACTATCTATAAGCAGTCAGATGGTGAGTTGTCTTGACAGTTTACAGACACCTTAGGTTTCTATACAGTTTTGATAGAAACCTTAAATGATCACATAGCTGGTGTAGGCATAAGCAATTTAAAATTGTAAATACTGATATAAAACACACTGCATATGAGACAGAGTTAAATTCCATAGGCAGAAAGTTGCTCAAAGACCTATCAGTAAATGTACTTGATGATTTATGGATATTCAGCAGGCATTAGGAAGACAATCAGAGATCTAGAAAGAATTTTTGTTTTTATTTTATTTACATTTTGTTAAGATGGTTAACACTGATAAGCTAGGATTATTTTCAGAGTGGACTCAGACATTTATAAAAAGGTGGCAGAGATATTGTAACAAGAATGAATGAATGTAAACTATAAATACAATGAGAATATACCAGAAGAGTAAACCAATTAGGTCAGGAAAGAGTTGACTGTGCAGATATTTACATACAAAATGAGGCAGAAAGGAAAGTAGAGTATTTACTCAACATAAGGATGAATAAGGAACACAAACTCCCCTCACAAACTTGAGACAAGGACAAGATGATATGCTGAATCAAAAGCTTCAGAATAGTCAAGGAATAAGGATCCAGTGCAGTACCCATTAGTAATGTCAGTCAGAATACCAAAGTCCATTCTAAAATCATGCCATGTAGTCCATGCTGTGTAGCCAATAGCAGTAAAGTACAGTTGTGCAGGTTAATTTATCAGAGTAGATGGCTGAATAGATTACTGTTACAGTAACCGTATCTAAAATGGGACATGTCTTGCAAGGGTCACACATCTGGACAGTCTAAAAAGCTTGTGGCTCCCTCCTCACACATTGTACATCAGCTCTTTACTCAAGGGTACGTGCCTGTATTATAGAGACTGTGGGAGCACCACAAATCTGAGTTTTCTTGCCCAGAGGAGAATCTGAAGCCTAAAACTTTACAACAATTTAGTCAATACCAGTAAAGACTGCCATGTCAGGATGGCAAAGGAAAAGTAGGGTGCCCCACCTTGGCCTGGGAAGAGAAGGAAAGAAGGGACGGTGCTAGCACTGCAATAGTGATCTAATCAAACATCTATTATTGTGGTAAATTAACCTGTACAACTATACTACATTCTTAATTAGATCACTGTAACAGCAGCCATAACTAAATGGGATGGTTGCCATAGCCTGGGAAGAAAAGGTGGATGGAGAAGATCCATAGTCTAGAAATCTGCGTAGTATGGCTTTTGCAAATCCTGCCAGCTCTGGAGACTGACTCTAGCTTGTAGTACCTAGTAAAGGTGTGTAGAGAAGACCAGAAGCTGCCTTTAAAAGAAACTTAGAGTCCACCCCTTTCCAAAAAACCTAAGAAGCAGCCACAGCTCTGGTAGACTGAAACTTTGACTTTCTGACAGGGTGCTTTTACCATTACTTTAAACAGCCATCTAGAAATGGATTGTTTGGCTACTGACTGTTTTTTCCCACTTAAAGAAACAAAAGGTTAGTTAGATTCTCTACCTTTTTAGTCTTTGGGTAAAACTCTCATTTGTTATGGACATTAAAGTATGCAAGATTATTTGTCCTCTGTTTTTGGGTTCAAGATATAACAAAGGGAGATGAATGGTCTGATCTAGAGTAAACTCAGAAACAACCTTTGCCATAAAGGGAGGGTTGGTTCTAAGACTTACTCTGTCATTGTGGAAAATCGGAAAAGGTTGCATACACATAACAGCCTGTAATTCATATACGTGTCTGCAGGTTCAAAAAAAGGGGGGGGGGGTTACTTCTCCTAAACAAAATTAAATTCATAAGTAGGAATCATTGTTTTGTAGGTGATCTACTATGTAAAACCAAACACAAAGAAAAGGAATGCCCAACCACTTTAGCAAAAACCAATTATCAAATGAAAAAACAATGTTTGTGATGTCTCCACTTAATGTTGTCATCAGACAAAGACAAATAAAATCACTGGGAGCAGGAGCAGCAGTCAATGAGTTAGGAAAAGTCCATATTGATTGACTGAAAACAGTCACATGATTGAAAACAGCAGATACATATCCATATGCAAAAAGAGGGAAGATGGTCTTTTTGAAATTTTGCTCCGATTAAGTCCCTTACAATACAAGGGATAACAGCATTGTTTTGAGAAAAAGTACTTGGCATTCCAAGTCATTAAAGATGTTTGAATTTTTATCTGGGTTGTGGTTCTGCAGTATGTTTGCTACCAAAAAACATTGTTTTTCTTTTGATTACTATGTAAACCCCCCCCCCCTTTTAAATATTGTTTAATTTGAAATAAGGAACAAAAAAGTGAACCAAAGACAGATGAGCAGAAATAGCCAAAAGGAGTACCCTTACCTGAAGAACTACAGGAGCACCTGCTTGGGATGGATATTGGCCTCTTTTATGGCACCAAACAGAAAATCGTTTCCATTTGGCTAACTATGAGTTTCCATTAGCAAGCTTTCTATCCTCCTCAAATACCTGCTGCACTTCCTCAGTAAAAAGGGGATCAAAAACCTATCATCCATACTGTCAGGTGGAGATTTACTGTTAGAGTGAATTAGGAATCCCTTGTCCTGTGTGAGCAAATCCACTTTGTGATGAAGTTTTTGGTTAAAGTACAGTTTTGTACCTACCATAAATGTAGATGTTCGAAGATCCACATTGCTGCAGTCCTTACACTTGGGTAGTCCGCTGTCCTCGGTCGGCCCGAATATCAAAGTATAAGGCTGACGTCGGTCAAGGCGCATTTGACTGACATCAGGACGTCAGGGTACAAATGCGCATGACCGACGTCATATCCTCAGTCTTTTCTTGCCCCAGATGTCAGAAGACCCTAAAAATAAAGGTCAAAACCAAAAGACAGCAAACAACCAACCAACCACCCTTGCACTAACTATATGTACAATATATACAATATACACAATATGTACAACCCAACCCACACAACCACCTCTAACTGCAGAGGGGAAGGAGGGAGGGTAAATTGGACTGCAGCAATGTGGATCTTCGAACATCTACATTTATGGTAGGTACAAAACTGTACTATGTTCTTCATCTCACATTGCTGCAGTCCTTACACTTGGGTAGAATCCCAAAGCAGAGGTAAGGGAGGATGGCTAACTACAAGGAAGCAGGAGCTGCCAAAATGCCCTGCAAAACAGCAGTGGCAAAACCAGCCCTGGATTTAGAGTAAAGTGGCAGGTGATAATGCCTAGAGAAAGTATGCACTGAACTCCAAGTAGCTGCCTCCAAAATATCCTTGGTCGCCACTCCCCTCAAAAAAGCTGTTGAAGTGGCAGTAGCCCTAGTGGAATGAGGCCTAATCCCAGCTGGAACTTCCTTGCCATGATGGGAATAACAGAAAGCAATGCAAAACCCAATCCACTTAGAAATAGTTTGTTTTGACACAGGCTTGCCCTGAGAACTCAAAGCAAAAGAAACAAACAACTGCTGAGACTGCCTGAACCCTTTAGTTCTGTCCAAATAATAACGCAACTGCCTGTGTACATCTAAAGTGTGCAAAATCTTTTCCCCTTTATTTTGGGGATTTGCATAAAAAGTAGGCAAATGAATAGTTTGGTTTAAAGCCACACTAGAAACCACCTTAGGCATAAAGGAAGGATTAGTACGTAATGATACCCTATCCTTATGGAAAATCAAAAAAGGCTCAACCGCCATAAGGGCCTGCAATTGAGAAACCCTTCTTGCAGAGGTAATTGCCAACAAAAAAGCAGTCTTCCATGATAAATATTTCAACTCAGAAGTAGCTGCAGGCTCAAAAGGTTGTAGAGTGAGTTTCTCCAACACAAAATTGAGATCCCAAGCAGGAGTAGGAGCTCTTCGTGGGGGTCTTACATTCTTTGCCCCTCTAAGAAATTGCTTGAACAAAGGATGAGAAAACAATGGTGGGTCACAATCATAGTGAGCCGAAATTGCTGCAGCATGAACCTTAATAGAAGAGAAAGACAAACCTTTGTCCAATAACTCAGTAAGATATTGAAGAGCCACACTCAAATTAGGCTCAGAAACATCAAAATCTTTTGCAGCACTCCAAAATAAAAATCTCTTCCATTTATCTGCATACACTTTTCTTGTACTAGGCCTTCTAGCTTCCAAAATCACATTCAAAACTTGTTGCGGAAGTTGAGACCCTCTATGGTTCAAAACAGAATATGCCAGGCTGTTAGGTGAAGAGAGTGAAGTTTGACATTCAGCAAATGGCTGTCCTCCTGTGACAACAGGTGTGGAATCGAAGGCAAAGGCCATGGAGGCTTCCGTACCAGACTTCTCAATAATGGGTACCAGTGCTGTCGAGGCCAATCTGGAGCTATTAAAATCATCCTTGGCTTGTCCTGTCTGACCTTTAGAAGTACCTTTGGGAGGAGAGGCAGAGGAGGAAAGGCATACACATGAAGATTGCTCCAATTGAAAGAAAGAGCATCCACTCTCCAAGCTGTGGGATGAAACCTTTTTGTGCAAAACTTTGGCAGCTGATGGTTCAGTGGAGAAGCGAACAGATCTATGTCTGGAGTTCCCCATGACACTGTCAATTTCTGAAATACAAGAGGATCCAATTTCCACTCGTGGGGATCCATAATTTGTCTACTCAACACATCTGCTAAGGAGTTCTGTGCTCCTGGCAGAAACCTTGCCTGAAGATTGAGCTGTAAACTGAGAGCAGTCTCCCACAAAATCATTGCTTGCCTGCATAGAGGATAAGAATGCGTTCCCCCTTGCTTGTTGATGTACCACATGACAGTTGTGTTGTCTGTTAGAATCAACACCTGCCCTGGAAGAAGTAATTCCTTGAAAGCTATTAATGCAAACTGGACTGCTAACATCTCCTTCAAGTTGATATGTAGATGTTGTAGTCTGACAGGCCACTTGTTTTGTATCCACTTTCCATTTAGATGAGCTCCCCAAGCTTTGTCTGAGGCATCTGTCGTTAAAATCTGACTCGCCTCTGGCCGGGTCACAGAGAGTCCCTTGTTTAGGTGACATTCCTGAGCCCACCATAAAAATTCCTTTTGAATGCAAGGTATTATTTGAATGACAGTGTCCAGATCCTGGCAGTGCTGTGTCCATACATTTTTGAGATACCATTGTAGCTTCCTCATATGCAGTTTGGCATTGGGAAGCACCAGAATACAAGATGCCATGAACCCTAATGCTTGAAGGACTGTCCTTGCAGTCAGCACGGACTGATGAGATAGTTGATGGAAGTAAAGGGATAGACTCTTTTGTTTGTCCGGGGTTAAAAAGGCCATCTGGGATGCTGTATTCAGTCTCACACCCATAAAGCACATGTCCTGAGAGGGTACTAGACTGGACTTTATTTCGTTCACAGAATACCCTAGGCATCTTAGCACTGCTATCACATATTACAAATGATGAAGAAGCTCTTCCCTTCCTTGAGCCAGAATCAGGCAGTCGTCCAAATAAGGATAGATTTGTATTCCTTTTAGCCTGAAGAAAGCTATCACTGGAGCCAGAACTTTCGTGAACACTCTGGGCGCAGTAGATAAGCCAAAGGGCAATGCAGAGAACTGATAGTGAGAAGTCCCAGCTCGAAAACGCAGATACTTCCTGCAACTTAGTCTGATAGGAACATGAAGGTAAGCCTCCTTGAGATCCAAAGTTACCATCCAATGATCTTTGCCCAGCAGAGGTAAAAGCTGCTGCAACGTCAACATTTTGAACTTGGGAATGTCCAGATAAGTGTTGAGGATAGATAAATCCAAAATTGGTCTCCACGTGTTCCCCTTCTTTGGTACTAGGAACAGGCGAGAATAAAAACCTAGACCCACTTCTGGCATAGGGACCGGCTGTATGGCCCTCATTTGGAGCAACAGAGAAACCTGCTTGTGAGCCTCTATTCTTTGTTGAGGAGGAACGTCTGGTATGCCTTTGAAAGGAGACAAGGTATGGAAATAAAACCTGTAGCCGTGGTGTATGATATCCAATACCCATCTGTCTTGGGTAATTAAACTCCAATTTTCTTTGAAAAGTGCCAACCTTCCTCCCAAAGGTGCTGCCAGACGAGAAGGCTCTGGCAGCTGAAAAGGTAGGTCATTGGGTCTGTTTACGAAAGGACTGACCCCTGCCCTCACCCGAAGACTGTGCAGGAGAACTCCCTGTTCTAGGCCTGAAAGAGCCCTGAGCTCTGCCCCTACCACGTCTAGATCTACCCCTAGACTGGGAATCATAAGAAGGATACGTCCACCCTTTAGTAGGCCAATTTCTACTAAACTTTGGAGGCTGGACCTGCAAAAAATCTTTAACAGTCTGCATAGACTTAGCCTTGTCCTCCATTTTCTTTAAAACTGTCTCAACAGGAGGACCAAACAACACGTCAGATTGTAAAGGAGCATCTAAAATCCTCGTTTTAACATGATCAGACAAATTCTGATCCCGTAGCCAGGCATGCCTGCGAAGAACTGACCCAGTGGCAGCCACCCTAGACGAGGCCTGTACAGCATCAAAACCACATTGCAAAGAATGCTTACCCACCTGCTCAGAAACATGCACTAAATCTTGCAACTCTTTACAATCAATACCTACTGCCAGAGCATCAACCTTAGACTTTAATTGTGAAAGGAGATAGTTCTGGTATTTCAACATGTGAAACTGGCAATTCAAAGCCCTCATAGCCAGAGTGGAAGAAGTATAAACTTTCTTTCCCCATCTATCCAAGGCCCTAGCTTCTTTGTCTGCAGGAACCGGATTCTTAACAACAGAAGCCTTAACACCTTTAGGCCCCTGACTAACAGTTTCTGGGTCAGCCCTAGGACTCTTAAAAAGATACTTATGAGCTTCAGGCACCCTGTAATACCTATCCGGCTTAACAGGAGCAGGAGGCAAAGAATCAGGATTAAGAGAAGCCTCTGTAAAAACATCTTCTACCACATCCAAAACAGGAGGTATAGCTAAAGGCCTATGCTGGGGTAAAAACAAAAATTCCCTAAGCCTTTTCCTGGAATCAGAGAAGTCCTGACCTTCCCACTTAAAATGCTCCCTCATGGAATGAAGAGTTTCTGAAAAAGAAAAATCCTCAGGAGGAGTAGCAGAAGGAGTAGAATCATCCACATCAGAATCAGAATAAGGAGAATACTCCTGCAAGTCTTCAGCCGAAGCCTCTGAAACATCTGAAGCCTGCTCAAAACCCCCCAGCTCAGGCTCCATCCTAGGTCTCTTATCAGGAGGGGGCATAGAACCCCTAATTAAAGTAATCAAATCTTCTGCCATTTTAAGCATATGCTTCTTGGGCACAGTACCTGAAGAGCTAGGGGTAACACCAACTGAAGCCAAACCTGGCCTGCCCCTGGGAGAAGCCTTTGAAACAGAAGGAGAGGGCCTAGCCACCTTAGGAAGGGAGGGGAGTATAGTAACCTGAGAAGCCCCCTCAGCCTGACTTGCCTCCTGAGAGGCCACATCTTGCAATAATAAGGTCTCACCCTGGGAACACATAGAAACCTCCGGTGGAGCCACCGGCTCCACCAACACTTCTAAAGAACCGGCGACCGGTATAGATGGTTCTTCCAGCCTGGGCTTAACTGCCTTGTCTTTGCGCTTCTTAGAAGAAGCGGGCATCGGAGCATCCGACGGCATTTTATAATTACACCGCTTCCCAAAGACTAACCTTGCACAATCCAACCTTCTCTTTATAGTGCGTTTATTAAATCTAGCACAAGAGCGACAGCCAACAACGTCGTGCTCAGGCCCTAAGCAAGGAATACACAAAGTATGATAATCTCTATGCGGTATCTGCTTCCCACAAAAAATGCAATTATTGACTTTTTCTGACATCCGGTAAATCACAGAGGCAAGAAAAAACGAAAATATTCCCCAACGGGGTACTTAGCCAACTTTGAACTCGGTCTGAAACTTCCAAATCGAAAAATCTCAGAACGCCAACCGGCACTTGCAATGCTGCTTCTGCATCGGACCATGCGGCAAAAAAGACTGAGGATATGACGTCGGTCATGCGCATTTGTACCCTGACGTCCTGATGTCAGTCAAATGCGCCTTGACCGACGTCAGCCTTATACTTTGATATTCGGGCCGACCGAGGACAGCGGACTACCCAAGTGTAAGGACTGCAGCAATGTGAGATGAAGAACATCTGCTCCTGACCAGATGCATGAGAAGACAGAAAGTACAGCTGGGTAAGTAAATTTCCCATAACAGTAGATGTTCTTGTGGATCACTGTCATAGCAGCCTAAGCTATTTGGGCTCTACCCCCACTGACCATCCAGCTTTCAAAGCTAAAAGCTGCCTTCCATGCACTGTAACTGTTTGGAGTTCAAAAGGAGCTCCATATAAAAAGACAGTTACAGTGCCAAACATAATCAAAGCTTTCTTGCCAACGGAAGACAGGCAACGGCCCTGAAAGGAATATTAGTAAAAGTCAAACTATATACACAGGGTTATATACATCTATACCTAGCAATGCAAAAGAAATCACCCTAAAAGATGACAGCTGAAGGGAGTGGTGTCTATAGTAACAGTGACCTATTAAAACATCTACTTCATGGTAAGTTTACTTAAACACGTACTACGCTTGACATTAGATTATTTTTGCAGCAGCCTATGATAACTGGCTTAATTACTATACCTTAGAAACTAAGAAGGGGAGGAAGAAGTGCAAACTAAGAATCCTGGAGCTCTATGCAGAATGGACTAGCAAAGTCTATTTTGCACCTGGAAAAGGAATCTAGCATGCAATACTTTATAAAAGTATGTACAGAGAATCAAGTTGCTGCTTCTAGAGTCCACCACTTTCTGGAAAGCCACTAAAAATGCCTAAGCCTTGCTGGAATGGACCTAAAACTGCAAGGATGTGGCTTATTATTGGAAGAATAACAAAAAGCAGAAGCATGAGACAACCATCTGGAAATGTCTACTTTGAAAGTGGCTGTCCTTTCCTTTTACCTTCACAGGAGACAAACAGCTGGTTAGCTTTAGTGAAGGATTCTGTTTTGCATAGCTAGTAGCTGAGCTGCCTGTGAACATCTAGAGTGTGAAGAATCTTTTCACTCTTACTCTTGGGGTGAAGAAAAAAGACAAGAAGACTAATGGTCTGACTAAAGGTAAACTCTGTGACAACTTATGCATAAATCAATGTTTAGTTCTCAAAGAAACCATGTCCTTGTAAACAATGAGATAGGGTTGACTCACCGTAAGTGCTTCTTACTCAGATACTCTTCTAGCAAGTCAGAGCAATAAGCAAAACAGTCTTCCATGTTAAGAACCTCAGTTCAGCTTAATAAGCTGGTTCAAATGGAAAGAGGGTAAAAGCTTTTTAAACAAATGGTAAGACCCTAAGGGGGAGCTAACTGTTTTCTTGGTGGATGGATATGCAATATACCTTTCAAAACCTGCTTAACTTAACGATGGTTATAAATGGGAGGATCTAATGGCAGACCAGCAGAAATGGCCAACAAATGAACTGCAACACAGGAATAAGAAAGGCCAGATGACAGTACTTGCACAAACAATCATGAACCACAGGTAACTGGGTCTGAGGAGGGTCCTGGTTCTTGGCATTAACTAGTAAATCTCTTCGACTTATGCAGATATGATTTCCTAGTATCATTTTCAGCCTGCTTTAATACCTGTTGCACATCCTCAGAAAAAATGTGCCTAAAAGATATCAAAAATTCTATCAACCAAGCAGTTAACTGAAATGTTTCCAAGTTGGAGTGCATCAAACAACTTCTGCTTTGTCTGACTAAATCCAGTCTGTGGGGAAGCATGTTGGTAATTGCACTCGGCAAGTCTGAAAAGAAAGGAGAACCACTGTTGCCTGGGCCGCAAGGGAGTCACCATCACAATTTTTGGGGTGTTCTTTTGGATCATTGGAAGAACTCTGGATATCAGTGGAAAGGGTGGAAAGCATTAAGGACATTCCAGTCCAAGGGAATGAGAAGACATCTGTCTTCCAAGCATGCTTGCAGGAGATCCTGGAAGCAGAATTTCTTTAGCTGCGTGTTCTGAGAGGAGATAAACAGATCTACTTGAGGTGTTCACTGCAGCTGAATTAAATCTCAGAAGAATCCACAGTAAAGTGACCATTCGTGAGGGTCTGTCTTGGTTCTGCTTAGCTTATTTGCTATAAAGTTTTGCGCTGATGGAATTTATGAAGCCTGAAGAATCAATCTGAGCTGAGATGTTATCTCCCAGGCTATCACAGCAAGTCTTCAAAGAGGGCAATATCTGGTACCTCCTGTTTGTTTATATCCCACATCACCAGTGTTGTCTGTGAATACCTGCAAAAGTCCTGGAGACCGCAGATGATTTAGGGCTTTCAAAGCATTTAATGCTGCCATCATCTTTTTGACATTTGTGTTCTGTCATCTGTCATGAGAGTCTTACAGACTTTGCACTTTTACACCTTTGAAAACCATTTCCCAAACCAGACCTGAACCACTAATTCTGACAGAGCTGGAAGGAATGGGAGACCTGGATTGTGAGAGATGGTCAACCCACCAAAGTACCTCATTCTTATTAACTGAAAAATGGGGATTAGAAAAGATAAAAGGTGAAGACATGGAGTCTAAACTGACCAGCGGTACCACTGGATTTTTCTCATGTGGTGTCTGACCAGTGGTAGAATGAGAATCATAAAGACCATGATGTACCCCAAAATCCTGAGAAATTTGTTTGCAGATACGTGACTTTAATTGGCAAAACTCAGAAACAACTTCTGTAACATATCTACTTTGTAGAAGAAATGCTCTTCCTATGGCATAATCTAAAAGACATCTCAGAAACACAATTTTGTGAGAAGGGATGAACAAAGATTTTATACACTGATTTTAAAACAGACTGAGTTACACGATTCTGATCAGTTGCTAAAGACTCCTGACGAGTGGAAGAAGAGCCTGCAAATATGAGACAATTGTCCAAATATGGAAATATATCAATGTGTTGAAGTCAGCAATAAGCAATTATTGGAGCTAGATACTTTGTAAATACCCCTGGTGCAGTGGAAAGTCCAAATGATAAAACAGAGAACCAATAATTTAAGACAGACACATAAAAACATCTGTACTGTTTACCAGAGGGAATGTCAGGCATTCTTTAAGTCAGCTTTACCACAAAGGCTAGTAAAGGGAGCAGAGGCAATGAAGACTGAAGGGATAACATTTTCAACTCTGGAATCTTTACAAAATATTTTGAAAGGAACGGTCTAGTACAAGTCTAAAAGTTGCTTTTCCCTTTGCTACCACAAATATCCTTGAATAAAAACCTTTCCCATCTGGCAGGGTAGCAGTGTTTCTTTTACTCCAAGCAAAAACATCTGATGGAGAATTGGAGGAAACAGGAAGATCTTCCTTACTGGCAAGGAGAAATCCCCCTGGAAAGGAGGGAGGATTATCACTGTTAAGTGTATCCCATTGATTTTTAGAAGCCACTCTTCTGAAATAATTTGGTGCCACAACAGAAGATGAAGACTCAAACAGCCTGACAGATTACAGATGAGGGAGGATGGGAGCCTGAAGAGGCAAACAGTCATGCTCTCTTGGTGGACTGTCCTTGACTTTGAGAGGCTTTTCTTTTCTTTTTTTTTATATATATAATCAGCTTTATTTTGTCAGCCAAATATTCAGATGATGGTAGTGTTTAAATAGGTAACTTAGCACAAAACAGAAAATCAACTACTTACAGAATCCAGTGTTACCCCCCTCCCACTAAAAATCAGTTCATATTTGAAAATTGGTCATTGCTTAACTTATACATAAAATATTCAGACCATTTCTGCATATCTATATTTTGATTTAGCCATTTGATCAACCTGTACTGTAGACTAATAAAGACAGTCCAATCACTCACACTACATCTCTTCCAATGATTACATAAAAACTAGATATGGTGACAACTGTTCTAATTCCAAAACAATTCTGTGTACCCCAAGCAATGTTCAAAGGTTTGCATACCAAAGCTCTATAATCAATATTCATTTGATAGTGCCCATGCCATATCATTCAAAACCTCATCCCAAAATATTCTAACCTGCTCACGTTCTCATATATGATGGAAATAATTTGCTGCTTTTCAGTGGCAGTACCAATACTGGCTTGGAACCATGACTCTTTGAAATAACATTATTGGTGTTATGTGCCACTGGTACATTATTTTAACAAAGGTAAATCTAGACAGCAATAACCATCTATTATTGTGCATTCAATGTAGGCAATGGTCCAGTCTTCCTTAACAAGGCAATTAATAAGCATCCTTTTTCATTTGGCCAGGGACTGAAATAATAACTCCTTATGGTCGTCCATCAGTAAATTGTAAAACCATCTCAGGTTACCCGTCCTCTGATTTGTAGTCTTCAAGATATCCGTTAATCAGGGGATTCTTATGATAGTTCTTTTCTCCCTTATGTCCTCATTCATTGTTATACTCACTTTTATCTAGTAAAATTGCCACAACTGGGGTGCAAGGGATATAAAACTGGCACAGATTTGTTCACAGGTTTACATAACCTGTAATACCTCATCCCAAATATGTCCAATAGAACATACTTCTGTCTCCATCCAGCTATCCTACCAGATGTTTTATTTTCTATCAAAACACCCAGGTGATACCATATTAAAGTAGCCATTAGCATTGGATACTCTTTCCTACTTTTCATACAGTAATGACCCTTTCAAACTGCAAATCTATACCACAAGGATCCCATATTTTAAAAGGAAGGGTACCTACCAATGGGAGTTGGAGAAAGATTGTAAACAGAACTCCAAACTAATCCATACTGGTTTATCTGACCTTCTTATTCTGCAACATAACTATCCTATTACTGCTCTATGATAATTTGTTAAATCAAGAACACCAAACTCCTCTTATTTAGAGGGAAAATGCATTTTCTTTCTACACACTCTTAAGTCTCTTGTCATCTGAAAAATAGTCAAAACTTATTTTCTGGGGTGGTTTTATATATTGTGAGAATACCATGTGTAAAAAATGACATAATACAAGTAAGATTTTCAGTATATAATACAAATAAGATTTTTGTAAAAATGAACATTTTTATCACTTGAATCTTAGTGAGGAAAGGTAAATGAAGATTTTTGCACTTAGTAAAGGTAATCCGCATGGTGTCAATTATAAGTCAAGGAGGCCATATCCCCCCTCAAAGCTATCCCCAAATAAGTCACATCCTGTACCAACTGAATTGGGATCACAGGAAGTGCAGTACTCCTCAGGAAAGTATCAGATGATAATGGAAATAAAACTGTTTTATTTCTATTGACTTTGAGACCCATAAACCTAGCAATAGTGTCAAATTAATTTAAGACCCTCTCTAATATGGTGACAGGGTAATTAAGCCAAATCACACAATCTTCATCAAACAAGGTGGTGAGGGATGTTCCTTTTATATTAACTGGATACAGACTGATGCAAACTTATAACAAACACATTTATCTATTCAAAAGACCACTAGTTTAAGTATTGAGGGGATAGAGGACACCCTCTGGTTCCTTTGTGTAGTGGGATGGAGCTGGATATTAACCCATTCACATAGATTCTCACTGTCCAGCTGGTACCTAACAGCTGTACCCAGGCAATGAATTCTAAAGAAATATGTCAGAACTGTATCACCTGCTATATATAATGACACTGGAGGGTGTCAAATGCCTTATTAAAGTCCACCAATAATGCCCCAGCATTTTTTCTGTTCTTGGTGTATCCTCTGCAAAGGTAACCATGTCCTTATTCTTTCCTGCCCACCATAACAGCTTCTGATAAGTCTTAAATGATTAGCAAGAATAATTTGTTATATTACTTTACTTAACTTCTTTACCAGCATCTTTGCAAATAGCTTTAGAACAGTATTCAGTAAAGAGATTGGCCTGTACCTGACCATTAACAACAGGTGGTTCAGGAGTATAAAAAACATTAAAATGTCGGACCTTGTAATAGCAGGTGGAAAATACTTAGCTATGACTACCTGACCCAAAAAGAAAAAGAAAGAAGCAGGGGACCCAAAAGCCATTTCAATTCTGTTTTATAAAAGTCATTAGTATATCCATCCAGTCTTGGCACCTTCCACTTGGGTATTTCACCAATAGCCAATTCCACTTCCTGCATATGTAATAGGATTATTTAAAGCTACAGTCATATCCATGAGATCATCATATGGGGTACTGGATATAAAATGTGTTTCTGCCATAACATTTACTAGTTGCGATAGTGGGACATGAGCATTTTTCCAAAAACTCCTGGTTAATCCAGAGTTTTTCTCCTTTCTTTTTGGAGCCTCCATGACGTTCCTTTTTAAAATCCTGTTTGATAGCTCCTAGCAGCTCAAATTGCTTACTGAAAAATGGAACTGAGGTGCAACTGATATTTTTACTTGCCTCAAAAAGGAGGAATGGAAGTTAAACATAACATCATGAATCAACGCTCCTCTTTCATCAAAATTATTGAGCACATCCATCAGCAGTAGAAGGGCCAAGCCAAATGTTCATGTTTAAGGGAGAATTTATAATTTCAGTTTTAAATCTTCAGGAAGATTTTTGAAAATAAGCCAAGTAGATCTTATCATTACTGACCTAGATGCAGCAGCTCTGGAGGTAACAGCAGCATCATAAAAACACTTTAAAACATGCTTAGTGACATGGGGAGAAGATATTAAAGAGGCATTGAAATAAACTTTCACCTCAAAGAGGGAAGGTTACAACTTACTTTTGTATGTTCTCAAAAGACAGAGAAAAATGTTAACATATGAGCTTGACAGTTTAAAATCCAGAACGTTAATGTAGCAGATGAGTATACTTTCTTCCCATTTTTGTCAAAAAATCCAGAACGTTAATGTAGCAGATGAGTATACTTTCTTCCCATTTTTGTCAAAAAACTATCCCATCCTTGTCAGAGAGAATGGGATTAGCAGCAACAATTTTTTAGCAGAAGCACTTTTGGATTAGAAAATCACTACAGGTTCGGTTTTATGGTTGGAAAATAAACATTTATGAGTCTCACATACCCTGTATAACATGTTAGATTTCCTAGGGGCAGGAGGTTGACTGTCAAGTAAACTGGAAGCAGTGACAAAAACATTTTCCAAAACAGGGAAAACAGAAGGAGCAGCTGCAAACTCAGGTAAATACAAACATAACAAATCATAATACATTTTCTGGGAAATTAGAATTTTATTCTTTTCCTACGGAAAAGCCACTTTCAACAAAGTCTCAGAAAAAGATGCATCTTCAAGAGGGAAATCTGAAGGAGCATCTTCCTCAAAATCAAAGTCTTCAGGTTCAGTAGACATTTTTGGAATACAGCAACCTCCCTCCAATCCCTTCTATTATGACTGAAACTCATAGTCATAAAGAAAGGAAACTTCTTTTTATTTTAGTAATCCTCATTTTTACCTTCCCTTTTTCTCCCCTCCTCTAGTCACCGTGCCTCACATTGTCTGATCATTGCATTCCTTCGTCTACAGGCTCTGACTCACCCTTTACCCTCCCCTTCCCTCCTCACTCAGTCTCTCAGACCTGTTATAACATGCTTAACTACCTCACTTCATCTCAATTCCAAATACACATCCAGCTAACTTGCACCTAGCTTCCTCTCACTACCATGTATACTACTCACTCAGTCTTACTCCTGTATCTTTTCCCTTCCATCCCATTAGCCCTTCTAACTTGCTCCACCTTCGTGTGGAGCTTCTGATTTATATCTGCTTGAGTTTAGTGCAAATATTTGTATATAAGATTTAGGTATATGAGCTTAGAACAGTATCTGTTTGAGCTTAGTACTATCTATATATACATCCTACCTTTATTCCTAGCCTCTAGCTAGATATTGGTATATCTGTTCATTACTATGTTTCATATTGTATGTATAGCTAATATTTGCTGCAGTATGTATTATTTGCTACTGTATGTATATTCAATTATTCTTCATGTGCTCTGCTGCTCGTTTATTGTTCTGTGAAGCTTTTCTCCCCAGGCTTCCAATGAAAAAGAACCTGGTCCAGTTGGAATTTCCTGGTAAACAAACCTAAATAAATAAATAATAAATAAATAATTTTCTTGACTAAAGCAGTAGTAGATAAAGAAAATACAGAAATGTCCACAGAAACAAAAACAGAAACAGGATAAGGCAATATCTTTCCCTTAATGTTCATGATTTTTTGGAAACTACATAATGAAGCACTAACCTTTCGTGGGCATGTCCATTCCAGGCTCAGGCTCCCTTTCCTGGAAATATGAAGGACCTTTATCTGTCCCTTTCCCGGAGACCAACAAACGTGGTTCTCCATTTCACAGGTTCATAGGTTGGTACTAGGCTATCGGCCCTAGGGCCTACAGAAGCCTAGCCATAACAATTCCCTGGATATTTCTTCCCACAATATTTACTTCCCTGGACCCCTGTCTAGCAGGGTAACCGACGTGATCCCAGAGGTGAACATCCTATCTCCCATCCAATTGTTAAGGTTCCTTTTGAAGACGGCCAAGGAGGCGCTCTGCTTGACATGTATGGGCAGTCTATTTCAGAGTATGGGGAGTCTCTGGGTCAGGAACCTATCCCTCCAGCATGTTTTGTTCATTGTGATGACAAGGTTTAGATTCCCTGGAGTGTGTGGCTCTGAGGGATTGGGATTTCTTTAAGTGGAGCATGTCCAACAGCTCAGGGTTTGAAATGGCCTTGTATGTTAAGCAGAGATCACCTCTGAGTAGACGATTTGCCACAGAGTATAGCTGGAGTTTTTTTAGACAGTCAGCATAGGGCATCTGCTTTAGGCCTGTGATTCTTTTAGTGAGGTATTTCTGTGGCCCTTTCAGCTGTTGCAGATGTCTTCTGACGTACATACCAAATGGGGCATTGTACTCTATAATGGGTCTAATTAGGGATGAGTACAGTGGGACAATGACCTACTTTTTTCTGGATGAAAAGCCCTTAGTGATGAGATATGCCACATAGAAGGATTTCCTGACTATTGTGGCGATGTGGTTATCGAAGGTGAGACCACTGTCCACCTGTGTCCCTAAGTCTCTCATTACACTTTCGGTGTTTAGTGTACTGCCACTTATGTGGCAATTCATGGGTACAAGTTTTTTCCCAAAGGGGATAACTATACATTTCTTGGCATTAAGCTTGAGCCCATGGCTCTGGCACCAAGCATCTGCTTCCGTAAGGCCCTGTTGTAGAATATCCGCATCATTTGGGAATTCAATAATGGCTCCCAGTTTTCAGTCATCTGCGAACTTTGTTAGCCAGAGTCCCTTAGTGTTGGCCTGTACTTCAGAGAAGTAGATGCTAAACAAGCGCAGTCCCAGGACTGAATCCTGATGTACTCCACTTATCACCTGTCTGGAGATGAATTTGGAGTCGGCTACTTTTACAGTCTGGGTTCTGTCAGTAAGCCAGTTGGCAACCCATCGACTGACGTAGGGATTTATGCCCAGCTTAGTAAGTTTATCTATGATTACAGAGTGGGGGATGGTATCAAAGGCCTTGGCAAGGTCCAGATAGGCTGTGTGGACCTCCTTACCCTCGTCCACAGCTCTGGAGACTGATTCAAAGAAGTCAATCAGGTTCAGAAGACAAGATCGGCCCTTCACGAACCCAAACTGAGTGGAGTCCAATGTTTGAAGGTTGACACTGTCTTTGTTTATAAGTTCCATGATAATGTGTTCCATGCCCTTTCAGATTAGGCTCATCAGACTGATGTGACAGCAGTTCCCTGGATCCAAGGTGAATCCCCCTTTGTGGAGTGGGATAACAGTAGCTGTGCACCACTCAGTGGGCACGAAGCCTGAGGTGAGGCTATGATTAAACACGACACTTAGGTGAGGTGCAGTTCATTTTGTAGTTCATGTAGTACACAGCCCGGGATGTCATCTGGTCCCATGGATGCTGTATTCTCAGCTTTGGAGAGTGCGGTTTCTACCTGTGTGGTAATTACTGGAATTTGACAAAGCCCCCCTGCTACTTAAATATACCAACTCTGAGACCACATTACATTGTAGTAAACAGAAATCTCCCCTTACGGAGATTTCCATTTACACACTCGAGATTCTGAGTGTTCGATATTCTTGAGTCGACAATGTCAGATTCAACATTGTCGGCTTTCGAGAATATAATATAGACTCATTTAATGCCATTCTGTTGTAACTCAGAGCAGATCTGAGCATTGCCATTTAGATTCTTGACATAACTATAGAATGCCTTGTGGTTGTCTTTGGAATCTTTAGCAATTTTATTTTCGTAACTTGCTTTGGAGGTTTTTATGAGGGATCTCAGCTTCTTACTGAGGCTGGTAAGGAAGTTTTTTGCATCCTGGGATTTTCCTCTTTTCTGCAACAGTGTTATAACTGTTGTATAGTTTGTTTATGACAGGGGACCACCAGATTGGCTTCCTTTTTTTTGGAGGAGAGCGTCTTGGTTCTATTTGGGATGGCACGATTCATGCACTAGTGAATGTGCTCGTACGGTGCCTTAGTGTAGGATTCAGCAGTCGAACTTTTAGCTCCCGTCTGCATGGGTGTCATGAAGTTTGTCACTTCTGACTTCAGTAGCATGAAGTTGGCTTTGGAGTAGTTTTTTACAGAGGTTTCCTTACTGGGGGGTGGGGGTGGGATGTGGATGTCAAGGGTGATTAGCTTATGGTCAGACCTGACCAATGAGGGGGTGACCAATGGTGTGGAACATCTATCTCCCAATTTGGTAATGACCAGGTCTAGGATACTGGAGCCCCTGGTGGGACAATGGATTAGTTGATCCAGGACATTGGAATTTATGAATTGCAAGAACCGTTGGGAAAAGGTGCTGGTACCAAAGTAGTTTTCCCAGTTAATGGCAGGGTAGTTGAAATCACCCAATATTAGGGTGTTTGGTTGTTTCTTAATATTTTCCAGTATGTTTAGATAGGTGTAATGAGAATCTTGGGGCATGGTGGGGGATCTGTAGCAAGCTACAATTTGGATTGTAGTCTTACCTAGTGTTAGTTGCACCTGGAGAATTTCAGATGCACTGTGTTGGGCAACTAGCCCGGAGGTGTGAATATCCTTGGTGAATATGGACACTCCTCCACCTTTAGTGTTTCGATCTTGGTTTGGTGGCCGAAAAGTGTGGTCACAGTTGTAGCCTGGTATTGCAGGGGTGCATATCGATGTTCTCCATTTTTAGGAGTGCATTTTGAGGTTTAGACTTCTAGCATCGAGTAGCATTACCTTCAGATTTTGCATACCTGTATCTGTTATGGTGGTGGCTTTGTCCTTTGAACCTTGCCTAAAAAAGGCACTATAGGGGTGGCAATAGCTTTAGCTAGTAACCTGAATCCCAGGGGTGGCAGGTGCAGACCATCTCTGGCAAAGTATTGTGGTTTGTCGATCATGTCGTCCCAGGCAGGCAGATACTGAATCCCCTTTGAATGACACCAGAAGCTTAGCCAGTTGTTGACATCAATCATTTTGTCCTTATACTGTGGTATCCTTCTGGGCGAAGGCAGGATGCTACTCAGGGCTAAGGCCCTACCTGCCTGGGCCACATGATCCAACAGCTCTTCCATATCTCTTTTCATGTAGTCCAGGGGGGTATGTCTCAATTCAGTCACTCCAACATGGACAATGACAGAGTCGTATTTGTACTTGTGGAGTGATTTGAGTGCATGCATTATGTGGCGGATCTTGGCATCTGACAGGCAGCTGATTGCAGTTTTCTCCTTGTTCAGCCTGGTGAGTGGGACATCAGTGTGCCTGACTACAGAGTCGCCTATGACTAAAGTGTTGGGTACATTTTCTTGCCTTATGGGCTGTTGGGTGGCATACTGGTGTTGTGAGCTATGTGTCACTTTGGTTGTGACTGGTGTTTGCATTACAGCTTCGGAGGTCCTTGTTGCTTGGGCAGGTTAATGTTAAGGGCCTCTGCATATGTGAGTTTAGTGTTGCTATGTGTGGGTGTTGATGGTATGGGTTCTGAAGAACTATGTGTTGCTTGAGATGTAGTGCAGGTGTTAACCTTCTCCTCTTGACTGTCTAGCACAATCTTGGCTGGAGAGCTTTGTTTCCAGTTTGGCTATGTAAGTGCATCTCTCGCAGGTTGTAGTGTTGGGTGGTAGGAGGAGAGGGCTGTCTGTGTACATGAGGCAGTTGCTGCATTGCCCTAGTATGCCCAGATTCACTAGGTGGACAGGAGAAATCACTGGAAGCTGACCCTTGGACATGCCTGTTTAGGTGCTTTTTTTGTAAAGTACAAGAGCTGTTTTGCCTTACCTTTGCAAGGTACTTTGCAATTATAGGCTGTTTAGTGCCTACGATTAATTTATCCTTATTTTAAAAGGAGAGTTGAGTGCTTGTATCAGTTTACGGCTTCCTATTGCTTTTCAGCAGGTTCTAGAGCAAGTGCTAGTCACAGGAGTTCAGATTTTAATGCTACTACTGAGAAACCAGCTAGTTCTAAGGAAAGATTTGAAGAGCAGACTTTCTGGCACCTGGAATAGTTTAACCGTAGCCCTGCGGTTCTGCACAATGCGAAAAAAGACGCAAACACATGTGTTTTTAAGCCAGAAAGTTGAAAAGGATAGAAGTCAGCCCAAAATGGCTAATAAAATTACAATTTCAGAGCTGGAAACCACTCCTCTAGTATTAGGTGGTACAATGCTCACCACTCCCACTGGTAAGCAGTAGGACTTCCCTCTACCACAGCAAGGTCTGTATAGCTCTGAACACAGAAAATAAAGCCCTGAAACTAGCAAAGCCTGGGATCTGAACTATACTAGCTAGGAAAGACAGGAAACGAGCAAACAAGATATTGTTTTTTTTTTAACTTGAGTGTTTTCTGCCATTCCACACAGAGCTAGTGGAGAAGGAGCACTACTAAAACTCTGATCTGTGATATATAACAATAAGTACACTTTTTTGCTTATTTTTACTAGTTATTGATTATTCTAGATATTTATAGCACTTTTACTGTCTTCTGCATACTTTATTACTGTATTTTATACCTATTGGCTCACTGCCTGTAGTGTTTTCTGCCTGAAAAGTTTCCATATTTAAGATTGTGTTTCTGGGACTAGTTGTTTGTTACAGGCTGTGTTCTCAGCTTTTTTCAAGGCCATCTTAGTTAGCAAAAACCCTACAGTGAGTGTAGTGTTTGTGGTCATTGCTGGTTGGGGTTGCCAGGTCTACGGCTTGGAGAAAGCAATCACTGGTTCTTTTGAGATTTTTTAAAAGTTATTTCAGGTTTCAACTTTCTGTTACTTAAGAAGTTAACTTCAGTGTTTTCTGCCATTCCACACAGAGCTATTGGAGAAGGAGCACTGACTAAAACTTTGATCTGTGATACATAACAATAAGTAGACTGTTTTTTTTTTTTTTTTTGCTTATTTTTCTAGTTATTGGTTATTCTAGATATTTTATAGCACTTTTATTGTCTGCTGCATACTTTATTGCTGTATTTTATAGCTATAGGCTCACTGCCTGTAGTGTTTTCTTCCTGAAAAGTTTCCATATTTAAGATTGTGTTTCTGGGCCTAGCTGTTTGTTAGAGGCTGTGTTCTCAGCTTATTTTTAAGGCAGTCTTAGTTAGCAAAAACCATCCCCCACTACAATGAGAGTGTAGTGTTTGTAGTCATTGCTGGTTGGGGTTGCCAGATCTACGGCTTGGAGAAAGCACCTCAGTGGTTCTTTTGAGATTTTTTTAAAGTTGTTTCAGGTTTCAACTTTCTGTTACTTAAGAAGTTAATGTGAGTGTTTTCTGCCATTCCACACAGAGCTATTGGAGAAGGAGCACTGACTAAAACTCTGATCTGTGATATGTAACAATGAATAGACTGTTTTTTTTTGCTTATTTTTATAGTTATTGGTTATTCCAGATATTTTATAGCACTTTTATTGTCTGCTGCATACTTTATTACTGTATTTTATAGCTATTGGCTCACTGCCTGCAGTGTTTTCTTCCTGAAAAGTTTCCATATTTAAGACTGTGTTTCTGGGCCTAGCTGTTTGTTAGAGGCTGTGTTCTCAGCTTATTTTCAAGGCCATCTTAGTTAGCAAAAACCATCCCCCACTACAATGAGAGTGTAGTGTTTGTAGTCATTGCTGGTTGGGGTTGCCAGGTAAACGGCTTGGAGAAAGCACCTCATTGGTTCTTTTCAGATTTTTTTTAAAGTTGTATCAGGTTTCAACTTTCTGTTATTTAAGAAGTTAATATGAGTGTTTTCTGCCATTCCACACAGAGCTATTGGAAAATGAAGCACTGACTAAAACTCTGATCTGTAATATATAACAATGAGTAAACTGTTTTTTTTTTTTTTTTGCTTATTTTACTAGTCATTGGTTATTCTAGATATTTACTGCGTTTTCTAGCTATTGGCTCACTGCCTGTAGTGTTTTCTGCCTGAAGTCATTTCTGTAGTGTGTTTTGACTAGAGAGCTCCCAACCCTCCCTCCCTCCCTCCCTAGTAGTATCTTGTCTTTATACCTGCTGGCCTTGCAGTTGCCCTCCGCTACTCTGGGTTTGACCTTGGACACTCCTCCCAGTCTAGTGTCGTTGGCTCATTCTGCTTGGTGCAGGGGGTGTGTGTCTGGGAGGGCCAACCCACGTAGGTTCTTTCCTTCTGTTCCTCCTTTCTCCCTTTCTACAAAAAAAAAATGCCTGTAGCTCCTAGTGTTCTGACTGTGCTTCTCAAACATTTTGGAAATATAGAGTATATTTTAGTGCATTTACTAAAACTGTATTTGCCTTAATATTGCTACAACTCAAGTTCTCTAGGTTGCACTGCATCTGAATTGTTTTAGTGTTGTTTTAGCTGCTTTTCTGTATATATAGACTTTTCTGTCTATGTAAACTAGCTACTTATTCTACTGTATTACTGCCTGTTAAATCGTTTCTCAGTTGTGCACTTGCCTTGCTTCATTTAAAATGTTTTAAATTGCTAATTTTGTAGAGTTTTAATTACATTTATTGTTTAGGGCTACACACTCAAGTGCGTTAGCCTTTTCTGTGTTTATTTACTGTATTATTGCATTGTTTAGCCTGTTTTAACGAACAAAAAAATACTATCTCGTTTGCTCGTTTCCTGCCTTTCCTAGCTAGTACAGTATATTTCCCACCAAGGACATTACTACAGCCACAGAGGATGCATCTATCCCCTAGTCCTTAGGCTGTAGGTGCAACACCAGAGGGACTTGGGGGGGGGAGTGTTCTGAGGAAACAAGACAAACCACAGAACAGCCACCCACCAGCTTTAAGGTACAAAAGGAGATGGCATGACACCCAAAGACTATCACAACAAATGTCCTTCAAATCTACAGTCACAATGAAACAGTGGTCTGGAAGCAAATTTAGGAATGACTGTAAGCTAAGCATTTTGAATTTCAGAACATTTACAAAGGTGATTAGAAAGGACAAATCCAGCAAGGGTCCCCAGGAGTGCTCCTTTTTTGGAACCAAAAAGATTCTGGAGTAAAATACTTTGCCTTTGTGCATTGTAGGCACTGGTTTTATAATTCCCTGCTTCTACCATGTGATGGAGCACTGTAGGAAACACCTCTGTCTGGTCAGTGTGGAGGAACTGCTCTAAAATGGCGAGGATTTTCTATCCATTGCCAGGTGTATCTTCTCCAAATTAATCTCAGAACACATTTGTCTGAGACTGTATGCCACCAGACTGTGGGACTGAGAGACAGCCTGTAGAAAGAGGAAGAGAGGGAGGGGCAGAAGGTGATACTGGAGTGATCTGTGACTAGACATAGTCATTCCTGTGCAAGGAGTTGATCCTTTTTTTTTTTGGAAAGGAACCCTTCGTGTTTGTTTTTTATGGGAGATGCCTTGTTTGAGGAGAACTTGGGTACATGAAACATCATAGATACCCCATGCATTGATTTGCCTCTATCAATCCGCTGTTTGAGAATCTGTGTAACAGAGGGCCAAAACAACAATTCAAAACTCAAAGGGGCATTCAAAATGTTGGCCTTTAAATCATCAGAGAATTTCCAATTATGCAACTAAGCGTACTGTCTTAAAACAACTGAAACATCAGCATTTCTTGAGACTATCTGCATGTTCAACACACCTCTCAGAGCAGGTTTAGAAACCTGAGGCAAATTAGATACAATTTCATTCATATAAGACTTTTGCTCTGTGGGAAACGATGCAGCAAAATCATCTAAACTGTACACAGACTATAAAAAATGTCAAAATATAGCCTTGATAATTTAACATTCTAAAGGCTAGATAACTAGAAAGAGACATCCTTTGACTTGAAGATCTAACAGTTTTCCCTCTTTATCAGTTGGATTAGATGAAGCCAAGGACTGTTTTTGAACAGGCAGCTGGGAAGACCATAAATGGGTCATCAGTCAAATGAGAAAAGAGGCCAATCATATCCAAGGACACCCTATATTTTCACTAAGCCACTTTAGAGACTGCTGGAAGAGATACTGGTGTCCTGCAGGCAACTTTATAAACATCTTCCAAAACTAGTAAACAAGGGAGGATAGCCACAGAATTGGACATCTTGTCCTCTTTAAGGTCATATGCCCTCCCTGGCTCTAGGGTAGTTCTTGACTGCTAGCAAGCAAAAACATGACTAAATCTAGCAATCATCTGTGGAAAAGTGAACACTTGTTTTAGACTTAAGCCCAGGTTCACCTTCTGAAGAATCAGACTGATTGGACTCAGTGCTACCTAGGAAATCACCATTGTCCTCATCACATTCTCCACCATTCTCTGAAAAAGAAAAGTCTCTAGCCAAAAAAGCACTACAGTAATGGATGGGAACACAACCAGCAGAATTAGCTGTCTGCAGATCACTCTTAGCCAAGGAAACCACGTCAGCCTTGTAAACAACTATAATCTCGTTATCATCTGCATGATTCTTTTTCTTGTGAACTTCATTACTAGATAAAATATCTGGTGACAGAATATTATCTCTGACAAGGTGTTCCTTACACCAGACTACACCTGCACCCAAAGGGTTTGATTCTCTCATATGTGCGTCAGATATCTGAAAAGCCCCAGAGGATATATCTAACACCTGGTCAGCAAAGCTACAATACAGGGAGAGGGGGCAAAAGGTAAATGATCTGTGGGCCGAGCAGTGGCCCCAATAGAATACTAATCGTAGGCTGAGGCATATTTTTACTTTGTTTTCTCTTTTGATGTACAACTGGATTTGACGGGGGGAGATACCAGAATTAGGGTCCATCAAGTCAGGGGCGAGAACACCAGTCAGAGAAAAATAAACTGATAGTACTGGATAATGTGTCACCATAAGCACTTAAAAATTTCTAGTAATAAGTATATCTCCACACAACTAAATTTTACCATACTGTGCTATTATGAAAAAAAAAGTTTGTAATGTGTTCAGAATTATTTTACAAATGACAGAAGTTAAAGAATTTGCACTACAAAAAGTCCAAACACCACAAAAAAAATGTGCCAAAACAGCTTCACATACTTTAACTATGTCAAGCTGCCATACAATAATGTTTAATAGCAATTTAAACAATATTTTCTTCTCAAAGAGAGTAAAACCTCCACAGTACATTCAAAAAACTTCATTCGCAGTAAAACTGCTATCTGATGTTAAATGCACACAGAACAGTGTGCATTTAACATCAGATAAATGCACACAGAACAGTGTCTAAGAGCATACATGCACACTGCACTCTGACAGAAATACTGAAATGTCCACAGAAACAGTAAAAATAAACATTTGCCAAAGACAGAAGCCAAATAAACACTGCTAGAAGCAGAAATTCCCACAGGAATTACTGTAAACACATTCAGAAATAAAACATCACAATAAATACATACATTTTAAATAAAGATAAAAATAAAAAGACAATAATAAATCTAATAAAATGAAAGGAAGGGGTCCCCAAATGGGTCTTATCTGAAACAGTAAGCCAGAAAATTCAGCACTGGATCTTGTGAAGAGTTGGATGGTTTTCTTCTTCGGATGTCAGAAAAGGAATGAACACACACTTCCTGTTACAGCTACAGCTTCCATCTCAGGATATATTCAGCCAATCGGCTGTGACAGGAAAAGAGAGGTAGGGGAGTCTCAGCTTTTGAAATCTGGCCAATATTGGCTTACCTTAGCACGTAACCTAAAATGTCACAGAGGTAGTAGGAATAATGAACATTTCATATCATCTTTTCTGAGATTATGAAATTTCCTTCCCCTCCCATATGAAAAATTATTTTATTTTTAAAAACTGTATCCCCAAAGGATATATCTTCCTTGTGGGCATCTGAAGAGAAGGTGACTTCAGATTTCAGACTCAAAAAGAGCAACAGAAGGATAGCTGTGATGCACAGTCCAGATCGTCAACATCTGAATCAGAAAGATCATCTTCATCTGAAGTAGTGGGGGATCGTTTTCTCTTAACTGGTGTAGACACTGGAAGAGAAGGCAGGTGAGACTGAATTGCCTTAAAAAGTCCTATGTAACAGTCTTACACCAGAGTGTTAGCAAAAGGAGGTGTAATGTTTTGCTTATTCAGTTCTCATTTTGGACTCTCCAACCTTAGGGTCTTTGGGGTAGAATCCAATGGCCAGAATTCCATCATAGACCCAGCAATGCCTTCCCTTACAAACACTTGGTGGATACAACCCCCCCCCACCATCATGGAGAAAAATTCTTGATTTTCGCTTATTTGTCAGAACAGCCTGATGTGCAGTCTGAAAGAACGTGCCAAAACACCAAGCCTTAGTAGCCTCTTATGGATCATGCTAGAGGGTCCAAGAGAGGCAGACTGGTGGTCCAAGGGCTGCAAAGCCATCTCTGAAGAGACGTCAAACCCAGACATCAGAGGAGAGAGAGAAGTCAAGAGTTTCTGCAGAAACCTCTTCACAATTTTTTCCATTTTCTTTCTTTTTTGGGGAGGGGTCCATTACCATAGCAGCACAGGCCAGGTCCCTATATCACTTATTCTCCAGAAAAACACTTTAGAGAACTTAGTCAGCTCTTTATGGTTTTAGGTGTAAATGAAAAGCAAATCTGACAAGCCCTTAGTCCTATTCCCCTACGCAAAACATTTCAAGCGTTTTAGATATCCTTTGTAAGAAATGTGTCTATCAATAGACGTAACCAGATTTTATAATAACTTAACTTTTCCACATAAAAGGAGGGTTCCCTAACAAGGATAACTATCTGATGAACCAGAATGGCTTCAGTGGTGAAAAAACGATCCACTAGGTGTATAATATGCAACAATGCAATTTATTAACAACACACAGAGGAAAAAATAAAATAAATAAATAATATTAATCCAAATGAGTCAAACCAAGCGCTTTCGTCTCCTGTGTAGGAGACTTTTTCAAGAACAAATCATGCCCAGCAACTGAAAAACTTTTATACCATCATTAATTAAGTTTCAAAAACAAAAGCACCAATCATTTTCTGTTTTCACTAATTGAATCCTTTGGTGTAGTGTGTGATAGTTAAAGATATAACACAATGAAATGTGCAATAAAATATGCAGTTTTACCATGAGTCAAACCAACACAAATAGTAAAAAAATGTGTGTGTGTGTATACCATTTGTGCATTACAATCAGTTGTCATGAAATTAGAAAGTAAAAATATATATTAAAAAGTATATAACTAATATACTTGTGTTAAGGTTTTACAAGTACATATACATACGCACATGCTTGTGTAACATATTCACGAAAATTTATGAATGTATAAATGAATAATGTCTGTATGAGTAAAAGCTAAAATATGTGTGCATATATATAACTTGTATACACAATAAAATTCATTTTGGAAGGTCAGAATGCACATAATTAATAAAATTAATAAAAGTTCATTGCCAACATTAAGCAAATATGTTGGTATCATAAAAAAAATGTTTTAGGTTTAATAAATAAATGATACATGTGTTTATAATAAATTAATAAATAGATAGATACATAAGCATATTATGTTAAAAACTTAAAAATTGTTGGATAACCACCTATGTTAAAATACAATGTATAACAAATTCACCTAACTAGGCTCTTTAACTTCAAAAAACAAGTAATTGAAATAGAATCATTCAGGCCTGGCCATTGAGTAGCATTCGTTCTTAATTGCCATAAAGCTTTAGTCATTTCCAAATGTAATGGCCATGGTCCACCCCTTGAGTTCACTTCCATAGCTTTTATGATAGTAAATTTAAACCCATGATCCGGCCATTCATTACAATGCCTTGCTAAGGCGTTTATATCCTTTTTTAATTTAATGTCCCTCAAATGCTCATAAATACGTGTCTTTAACTTTCTTTCCATTTTCCCAATATAAAAACAGGTGCATTTGCAAAAGAAAGCACAGCAATTGACTCTTTCAGTGTTACAACAACATTTTTTCTTCTGGGTAACTCTAATGCCGTTAATGTTAAATTTCATGCCTTCCATTATATATTGGCAATACTTACAAGATCCACATTTTCTCATGCCCCCAATACTATAAACTTGAGTGTTGTTTTCAAGTATGTTTTTTGAGGGACTGATCCTTTCTGTACGCTGCAATAGGTCTTTCTCCTATACATTGTCTAATTTCATTACGAGGTTAAAATAATCCAGTTTTTCTCTAAAATTCTTAGTATAAAAGGTAGAAGGATTACCAAGCCACGATGGATCCAGAAAACAGAAACATTCAATGAAGTAAAATGCAGGAAACTTCTTTATTGCAACCAAAAAACGTGAGCGCTTTCGCGTGGGTCATCCCACGCTTCATCAGACATTAAAAATACATAAAATACAAGCCCCTTATATACCACTTGGGTGCTAGAAGGCGGGAAAATTAATCAATTATTCAATCAATTTTAACAAGAAAGTTTTTGAAGACATCTAACATTAAAAAACTGTTGACATATATCGTATATATTTCATGACTTTCATGCATATACTAAAAACCTTAACTGTCAAATCAAGAGTTACTTGCGACTCAAAAAATGTCTTAGAAACATTTTTAAAACACTTTTGCAACCATTATATGGCCACCACGTTAACTAAAGATTGCAATGTCACACGGGCAAAATAAAATGTTCAGAACGTCAGTTCAGGTCTAAAAGGCACATGGTTAGATAAATAAAAAACAAATAATTCCATTGGATTTGCTAAACATCACTAAGAGCTGGCCAGTAACCCGACCTCAAAGAATCAAATACAAGTATCACTCAAGAAGCTGTTACCATACAATATATACTTTACCTAAAACTATCGTTTATGCGAAAATCGTAACTATCAAGCCGTTACTTGTTTGCAACTCAGGGCATACTGCTCCATGTCTCATGAGTGTAATAGACCTAGGAAACACTAAGAATCAGGCAAACTAACCGAAGGTCACAATTGCCAAACCGGTAGTGTAAATGTCTCAGAGTTCCAGCTCAAGTCTACCGGACACTTAATCAAATGCTACAAAATCCCAAAGAGCATTATCAGCCTCACTAATTTCAGACATCAGACACCAATGGTCCGGCAAACCAGCTGAGAGTCACAGCTGTCAACCGATAATGCATGCAACTCAGAGCTTCGGCTTTTAAATGTTGCTAGACATAAGCCGTGCAAAAATACAAACATGCGCCTAAGGGAATATATATAAACAATCAGGGGGAGGTCGAACAGTCGTGGACCAAAAGACAGGAAAAGGAAGTTTTCAGGAGAAAGGCAGGATCAGAACAGAAGAATGAGACATTGACTGATCTTGTGTTTAATTATACTGATGTTGCTCTTGATGTCTCACACTTGACATTGTTGAGTAAGGGCCTGAACTTTATTCCTGCTAGTCACGCAAAATTAAGTGATGTCTTGTTGGATTTGAGACTTTTTTGCCTTCGCTTATCACTAAAGTTATTCTTTATTGACAAACATGATGCTATTGGGATGAGCAATGGGTCATTCAAGTTTCGACGTAACAGCTGTTTCACACCACCTTTACCATCTCATGTTGACTCATTTTTAAAATTGTGTGAAAAGGATTTTTATGTATTATTTTCCAATGGTGGTAAGAAAGGTAGGTTCTATAATCTAACTGCTGATGAATCTACAGCACTACACACACTTAAAAACAACCACCACATCACCATCAAGCCTGCAGATAAGGGTGGTGGTATAGTGTTGTTGAATGTTTCAGATTATGAGACCTCCATGATCTCTATGCTATCAGACATTGCCACATATAAGGAAATAAGTATGAACACTGTTGCTTCAATCATTAGCAATGTTCATGATGTCTTACATGATTTACTCATGTGCAGGCAGATTAGTGTCGAACTTTTTGAATATTTACATGTCGAACATCCTGTAACCCCCATCATAAAGGGACTTCCTAAGATCCATAAGGGCATTTTACCTATGCCTCTACGACCTATTGTCTCTAGTGAAGGATGGGTCACTTCTCATGTGTCCAATTTTTTAGAATATCTCCTTAGACCTGTTGTTGTTAAATATCCATCTATTCTAAAGGATATGTATGATCTATTGGATACCCTAGATAGTTTGACGTTAGACACTTCCATTGACTATCTTCTCATTTCCATGGATGTCAATAGCCTCTTTACCTCAATACCTAATGACGTAGGGTTGCAGTACATAGATGAACTTTTGGCTAAGGAGAATGGCCTTAGCAATGATAGGAAAATACTGATTCATCAATTGCTTGAGATTGTACTCTGCAATAATGTATTTTTGTTTAAGGGTCGGCACTATTTACAGCAGTGGGGGGTTGCCATGGGCACCCCCTGCGCCAATACTTATGCTAACCTGGTTGTATTGCAATGGGAGAAACAGTTTCTATTCTCACATGAGAAGTATGGTCTTATTCGACTATACAAATGTTTTGTTGATGATATCCTCATAGTTTGGGGGGGGACTAGAGAGGAGTTCATCCACTTTTTACAATACCTGGAATCGACTACTTCATTTCTTAAGTTTACTAGTGAAATCTCATCAGACGAGATACATTTTCTAGATGTGACCCTGAAATTCCACATTGATGGCTCTATTAGATCAACTCTATACAGGAAGAATGTATGGAAAAACAGCTTACTTCCCTTTGACAGCATGCACCCTAGAGGCATGTTTCCTGGCATTGTTAAAAGTCAGTTCCTCAGGGTGCAGAGATTATGCAGAGAAGGATCATCTCTATTAAGAGAAGCTGATATTATGGAGTGTCTATTTTTAGACAGGGGATATGACCGTACCATGGTCAGTAACATTAGACGTGATACCCTTGGTAATACACATAGTGGGAGTAATACTGGGAATCTTAGGGAAGGTTCATTGTCCATCACTGAGAGTAATGTTATTAGTAATAGATTCAATAGAATGAATGAAATGGTTAAGTTCATAACAAAGTATACTAGTAATATTAATGCCATCAAGAAAGTCATATCGGATAATTGGAATGTGCTCATGATTGACGACATTACTAAGAGATTAGTAGGAGCTAGACCAGGTTTCATTTTTAGAAATTGTGAGAATTTGAAAATGATTTTATGCAATGATCATTTCAATATTCCTCCTTTTAAGCCCCTAACATCATTACCCCCTGGTACATTTCCTTGCCACCATTGTAAACGATGTTGCTATTTAGCAGATATACAAACTTTCATGAATCCTCGCACTCATTTTTTGTTTAAACCCAGATTTCATGCCACATGTAATACCAAAAACTTGGTTTACCTTGCAACCTGCAATGATTGTGATGCATTGTATGTTGGGCTAACTACACAGAGGTTGCAAGACAGGATTTACAACCATTTATACAGTATTCGTAAACTGAATGAAACGAATGCTCTAGCAAAGCACATAATGGAATTCTCTACACACAGTTTCTCTTTTAGGGTTTTAGAGTTACTGAAACCAAGGATACGGGGTGGTAACTTATTAAATGAGTTAGCATTGATGGAATTAAAGTGGATATTGCAATTAGGTACGCACATACCTCCTGGGCTCAATAATTACATGTCCCTGAAGCCAGTCCTTGAGTTGAGAAATAAAAGATGGTAATATTCAAGGTTGTAGTTGAGACTTTCCATCTGGATTGAGAAACAAATGATGATAATACCCAATGTCATAAACGGGTTTGTTTATTTTATATAGTTATATACATCTTCTAGAATAATTTGATTCCCAGAATTATTGTTTTTCTTGACACATTTTTTCCTACATCTTGGTTTCACATTGTGGTTGTGTGAGAGTTGACAGTCAGATGGTCCCTGTCCTTTTGTATTACTTATCATGTGTTTAATATTTACATAAATATGATTCTTTTTGTGCATATTCATCTGCATTTACATACACTTTTGGGTATTGTCATGTTTTTATCATGATATTTCATCAGGTTTTTTACATGCTACACATGTATAGGTACATGTATATACATCTTTATGGACAAAATATGTCCATTTCATTCCATGTTTTTCGTCATACATTTTACAGCTATGGGTCACATGGTTCCCGACCCTTCAGTCGGTGGACCGCATTTTAGATGGAAATAGTAAGAATAGTGGACACCAAGGCACAGTTTTGATCATAGTTTACTTTTTGATCAAAGTTCACTAATTTTTGTGATGATTGTTTATATATATTCCCTTAGGCGCATGTTTGTATTTTTGCACGGCTTATGTCTAGCAACATTTAAAAGCTGAAGCTCTGAGTTGCATGCATTATCGGTTGACAGCTGTGACTCTCAGCTGGTTCGCCGGACCATTGGTGTCTGATGTCTGAAATTAGTGAGGCTGATAATGCTCTTTGGCATTTTGTAGCATTTGATTAAGTGTCCGGTAGACTTGAGCTGGAACTCTGAGGCATTTACACTACCGGTTTGGCAATTGTGACCTTCGGTTAGTTTGCCTGATTCTTAGTGTTTCCTAGGTCTATTACACTCATGAGACATGGAGCAGTATGCCCTGAGTTGCAAACAACTAACGGCTTGATAGTTACGATTTTCGCATAAACGATAGTTTTAGGTAATGTATATATTGTATGGTAACAGCTTCTTGAGTGATACTTGTATTTGATTCTTTGAGGTCGGGTTACTGGCCAGCTCTTAGTGATGTTTAGCAAATCCCATGGAATTATTTGTTTTTTATTTATCTAACCATGTGCCTTTTAGACCTGAACTGACGTTCTGAACATTTTATTTTGCCCGTGTGACATTGCAATCTTTAGTTAACGTGGTGGCCATATAATGGTTGCAAAAGTGTTTTAAAAATGTTTCTAAGACATTTTTTGAGTCGCAAGTAACTCTTGATTTGACAGTTAAGGTTTTTAGTATATGCATGAAAGTCATGAAATATATACGATATATGTCAACAGTTTTTTAATGTTAGATGTTTTTAAAAACTTTCTTGTTAAAATTGATTGAATAATTGATTAATTTTCCCACCTTCTAGCACCCAAGTGGTATATAAGGGGCTTGTATTTTATGTATTTTTAATGTCTGATGAAACGTGGGATGACCCACGCGACAGCGCTCACGTTCTTTGGTTGCAATAAAGAAGTTTCCTGCATTTTACTTCATTGAATGTTTCTGTTTTCTGGATCCATCGTGGCTTGGTAATCCTTCTACCTTTTATACTTTGAATTTTTATCCATTGGAAGGAAGACCTCTTTGGCGGAGACGTTGCTTCCTGTTCATTTCATTTAAAATTCTTTGTATGTCATGACTCTCAAGATTATATGTGGTAATAAAAGCACAATGATAGTTTGTTTCTGATAATATTGGATTTTCAAGACTCATACTGTTCTGTGAATTATCATCAAAAACCCTTTGTCCATCTACTTCACTCAGTGTTATGTTGTTATGTTATGTTGTATGCCATCAACCATTAGAATAGCTTGAAAAAAGCCTCTCTCTCTCTTTTGTTGACAACCTGTAACATTACATTATTTACTAAATCTCTTGGATATTCTCTTTTTATAAACATTTCTTTTAGTAAATCACATTCATTCAGAAAAGTGTCAAATCAAGATATCATACGGGCCGCTCTTACAAACTGACCCTTCACTACCGCTCTTTTTTGTTTGTAAGGGTGTGCACTATCAAAGTGTAAAAAACTATTAGAATAAGATTCCTTCCGATATATTTCTGATACAAATTTACCTAGCTGTCTATCTTTTATTAGTTTAATATCCAAGTGTGAAATTTCCTCTTCACCAATGTTGTGGGTGAATTTAAGAAAGGGTACTGAATTGTTGATGTAATTTAAAAATTCATCAATAAGGTCCCTTGGACCAACCCAAAAGATGAAAATATCATCCAAAAATCTGACATACATTCTACAATATTTAAAAAAATGTGATTCAAAAACAACTCTCTTTTCCCACTGTAGCATCACCATATTGGCATAAAGGCCACCACAAGGGGAACCCATAGCAACACCAACCATTTGTATAAAAAATTCTTTGTTAAAAAATATACAATTACTTTTTAAAACAAGATCAAACAGTTGTTCGAACACATTAATCCTGGGTTGGGATATCCCTTTTTCAAGTAAACAGTCACATACCCATTCTACCCCTGTATCATGAGGTATTGAAGTATAGAGGTCCTTTACATCAATGGTTACAAAGAAGTCACTCTCTTTGAATTCCAAATTATTGATTCTCTTCAAAATATCCCATGAGTCCCTACATATATTAGTCTCTTCAGCCACATACTTTTTTAGTTAATGTCTATATACCTAGCTATAGGGTAAGTAATAGAACCTTGTCATTTGACAATAGGACACATTGGTGAGTCAGACACATTTTTATGCATTTTAGGCAATCCAAAAATGCATGGGGTAACAGGGTGGTGAACAGATAAAAATTTAAACTGATTGACAAAGAACCTTCAATAAATAAATCATTCAGTTCATTCCTAATCTTGTTGTATGTTTGATTTAATTCATTTAAAGAAATTTTTCTATAAGCATCACCCATTAGAATTTTTATCATGCTCTCATTGTAATCTGCTATGTCCATTATTATAATACCACTACCCTTATCTGGTTTTATAATTTTTATGTCCTTATTGTATCCTAATTTATTCAAACTGTCAAATTCAGCCTTATTCAAATTAGAAAAAAATGAACATTTTTATTTAAATAAAAAAATAAAAAAGCCACTAAGGAAGAACCAGTAGTCCAGTACGGTAAAAGTCAATTTATTAACAAAATGACTAAGCGCTTTCACCAATAATAAGCTGGCTTCTTCAGAGTCAGAAGAAGCCAGCTTATTATTGGTGAAAGCGCTTAGTCATTTTGTTAATAAACTGACTTTTACTGTACTGGACTACTGGTTCCTCCTTAGTGGCTTTTTATTTTTTTTATTTACAAGTTGTTTTTCCTTTTGGAATTGCGTTTTATGCTCATTTTTATTTAAATTCCTGACATCAACTTCACATATCTTGTCAAACATTGCTATAGAAGGGTGTAACGGTGGATTATATGTACTCGAGATGTGTAATGGGTTACTAACATGCTCTACAGCTCTAAATAACACATTTAGATTCTGTTTTCTTATAAAGTGGCGAAGATCCACTAATGTACGTGCAATATCAAAGTTCTTCATAGGCACAAAAGTTAAACCTTTAGACAATAAGTCACAATCATTCACATTTACCTCCAATGAAGAAAAATTATATACATTAAAATCCCCTTTCATGGTTTTTAAAATTGAACAATTTAATACATTAACCTGTGCATTCAGTTCCATCCTCAACGTCCCCCCTCTGAAAAAACGATGTTTGACCACCTCGACCAATGTTCATTGTGAACGAAGTCTGCCTTTGCTGGTCCTGACTGTACCTGTCCCTCAGTCTCTCCAACTTCCTCAGTGGGGGGAAGTTCTCTTCATCCAAAAAAGACTCTTGGTTATTCTCATCACCCATATTGGTCTGTGTGTCAGTCCTCCAGACCGGTGACCGGGGTGGCTGGGGGTAAGCAGTATTATTGCTATATTGTGCTCTATCCCTTTCAATCTTCTTTAATTTCCTGTTCTTAATAGAAATCATTTCTTGTTCAACAGTTCTAAACATTCTGTTGTAATCAAACATATTATTAGGGTGAGACACATCCTCTACAATCCTTCTATCCAGTTCTGTGGCTATTTTATCAGGTCAGTTAAAAAGAGTTCATTATGCCTAATAACAAGCTCCATATATTCACAGCCATGCTTGTCATACAAGCAAAGCAATTCTTTGTGAAAATCAGAACCAGCCATTAAACCTGTGGGAAAACGCCACATGTGTAAACCCTTGGGTACTAGTTTGTGTTTCAAACACTCCCTGAAATAGGCATTATCAAGTTGGGGTTTTTTTTATTTTTAGTAAAATGTGATCTAATCTCTGTAGGTTACATTCATAAGTAACAGTACTTACAGCAGGGGCGGCCCGTGCTATCAGACTGCCGGACTGCAGCCCCCTCAGAACGAAATAAAAATAGAAAAAAAAAACATTTTTTTAAATTTTCGCGGACTTCGCGCATGCGCAGTAGTCCCGACTACTGCGCGTCTATGCGCATGCTCCAGGCAGTCCGGCAGGACCTATAGGGAACACATGGAGACGTCTGTGCACTTTTAAAGTGCACAGACTCGCTGGGATGATGTATCGGGGCCGGACTGCAACAGCAGCAGTCAGAACAGTCTCGTCGGGAGGTTTGCTTTCAGGGATCTCGCGGGTCTTCGGAGTATTGCGTGGGCAGGATGTACGTTAGCTGGATATTACGGAGAAGGAGAATGGACAGGTAAGTGTATGGTGCTTTTTACTTTTACAATGTATGGTACTTGCTTTTATACTTTGTGTATGGTACTTGTACTTGCTTTTATACTTTGTGTATGGTACTTGTGTGTGTGTGTGAAAATGCCCCAGGTGCTCATGGTGGTGTGGTAGGGAAGACCTCAGGCTTGAACCCTGTACCCTGTATGCAGGTGTTAAAGACTTGAGTTCCCTACCCACCACCATTTGTAAAAAAATTGCAGATTTTTGCCTCATATTTGATCTGATCTGTTCCTCATAATATCTGTGGTTTGTAAATGTTGCAATGCTTGATATTTGATGGTGTAGTAGTAGCATTGTTGCCTCACAGCTGCAGGTTCTCAGGTTTGATTCTTGGCTGGGGTTCCTTCTTTGTGGGGTCTGTATCTTCTCCCTGTGTTTGTGTGGGTTTGCTTTTGTGTCCTCCCATGTTACAAAGACATGACTGCATTATTTCTTCCTGGGCCTCTGCTGAAAATTGTTTTTTTGTTCCAAGTCAGACTGTCCTAATTAACAAATGTTAAATAAAATTGACAGGCATTTATTTGAATTTCAGACTTCAGGTTTCTGAATGTTTAATTCCTTGCATATTTGATGGTGCAGTAGTAGTATTATTTCCTCACAGCTATAGGTTTTCTGGTTTGATTCTTGGTTGGGGTGGCTTCTGTGTGGAGTCTGCATCTCCTCCCTGTGTTTGTGTGGATTTGCTCTGGTGCCATGCCATTTTACAAAGACGTATCTGCAGTATTAATCCCTGCGTCTCTGCTGAAAATTGTTTTTGTTCTGTCCGCAGTAAAATTGACAGGCATTTGAATTTCAGACTTCAGGTTTCTGAATGTTTAATTCCTAACATATTTGATGGTGCAGTGGTAGTATTGTTGCCTCACAGCTATAGGTTTTCTGGTGTGATTCTTGGTTGGGGTGGCTTCTGTGTGGAGTCTGCATCTCCTCCCTGTGTTTGTGTGGATTTGCTCTGGTGCCCTGCCATTTTACAAAGACGTGTCTGCAGTATTAATCCCTGCGTCTCTGCTGAAAATTGTTTTTGTTCTGTCCGCAGTAAAATTGACAGGCATTTGAATTTCAGACTTCAGGTTTCTGAATGTTTAATTCCTTGCATATTTGATGGTGCAGTGGTAGTATTGTTGCCTCACAGCTATAGGTTTTCTGGTTTGATTCTTGGTTGGGGTGGCTTCTGTGTGGAGTCTGCATCTCCTCCATGTGTTTGTGTGGATTTGCTCTGGTGCCCTGCCATTTTACAAAGACGTGTCTGCAGTATTAATCCCTGCATCTCTGCTGAAAAATGTTTTTGTTCTGTCCGCAGTAAAATTGACAGGCATTTGAATTTCAGACTTCAGGTTTCTGAATGTTTAATTCCTTGCATATTTGATGGTGCAATGGTAGTATTGTTGCCTCACAGCTATAGGTTTTCTGGTTTGATTCTTGGTTGGGGTGGCTTCTGTGTGGAGTCTGCATCTCCTCCCTGTGTTTGTGTGGATTTGCTCCGGTGCCCTGCCGTTTTACAAAGACGTGTCTGCAGTATTAATCCCTGCGTCTCTGCTGAAAATTGTTTTTGTTCTGTCCACAGTAAAATTGACAGGCATTTGAATTTCAGACTTCAGGTTTCTGAATGTTTAATTCCTTGCATATTTGATGGTGCAGTGGTAGTATTGTTGCCTCACAGCTATAGGTTTTCTGGTTTGATTCTTGGTTGGGGTGGCTTCTGTGTGGAGTCTGCATCTCCTCCCTGTGTTTGTGTGGATTTGCTCTGGTGCCCTGCCGTTTTACAAAGACGTGTCTGCAGTATTAATCCCTGCGTCTCTGCTGAAAATTGTTTTTGTTCTGTCCGCAGTAAAATTGACCAGCATTTGAATTTCAAACTTCATGTTCTTCAGAATACATAGTAGCACAACCTTTTTTTCTAGCAATTTTCTAAGTTTATAAGATGAATATTTTAAATTTGTCCCTGTTTTTGGGACTGTATTCCCCCATTATTGGCTTCGTCCAGGTTTTTGTGCTAAGGTTGACAGCTATGGCAAGAACTGAATTCACTGAATATGTTTGAGGGCTGTATTCCCTCATTACTGGGTTTGTCCAGGTGTTTTGTACTAAGAGGTTGACAGCTATGGTGAGAACTGAATTCACTAAATGATAGCCATTTAAGTTTCAGTCTTCCTCTCTTTTACAAAGCAGCTGATGTGGCGTAGTGGTATGTTACTCTGACTGTTTTTTGCTCAGGGACCTTGGCAGTAAAATGTATGGTGGCAACACAACATTTTATTCTAGCAACTTTCCAAGATTATACAAGCAATGTTTAATGTGTCCCTGTTTTTTGGGCTTTTGACCCCCCCCGCCCCCAAATACATTTTGGCTTTTTCCAGTTTTCTTGAGCTGCGAAGTTGAGATGCAGTTGAGTATTGAGTAGATTTTACAAGGAGCTGAGAGCTGCAGGGGAATAGAAGTTTAGTGCTTTGCCTAGTTAATACTATAGCACAACAGGTTGTGTACTTGCTTTTGATGCAGAAGGCCGTGGGTTCTACTCCCACAAGGGGTGGATGCTGCAGTACTGAGAATGTTCTCCTTGGTGAAGATACTAACTATGAGTCTGTTATCAGTTTGCCATCCATTTCCTCTTGCAATATTATTACTAGCTTATCATTTTTTAATGTAATATAGGCAATTTACTCCTGAGGGGCAACAGACACTTTATTTTTCGATGAAACCATGAAATATAAAGGTGATTGCTAGCAGCAACCGCTTCATTAGTTACAGATTTCTTTAATGTGGAATTATTTAGATGACTTACTTCAGAGATTGTGCATATTTACTGATAATGGACTGTAGAATTGTGCATATTTACTGATAAAGGTGGACTGTAGAATTGTGCATATTTACTGATAATGGTGGACTGTAGAATTGTGCATATTTACTAATAATGGTGGACTGTGGAATTGTGCATATTTACTAATAATGGTGGACTGTAGAATTGTGTATATTTACTAATAATGGTGGACTGTGGAAGTCTGAGTAGACTTTTTTATGATAAATGTTCTCAACTGGGCAGTTTTGCCATTATGGGTGCATATGGTTTGTTTCATAGCTTACTGGAAAAATGTTCAAAACAAATTTAAAACACCCTCTAACAAGTGTACTGTATTGTACAAGGAATATAATTTTAGTACAATGAGGAAGGTGTATCAAAGAGCACATGTATGTTTCATATGCAAGGGGCCTATGATTTGAAAACAGCCCAAAATTAATCTTTATCTGCCACTGGCAAAATGTATTTTCTTTGAATGTGGGTTTCAATGCTGTTTCAATGAATGTGAGTTTCAAGGGCAGAGAAGTTTTAATGCTAAGTTTTCATTGTGAGACTGCATTGCTTTGTTTAACAGATGACTTAGTGTTTGTGCTGTAAAATACAAAATAAAACTTTCAAATGAAGTCCAACTTATCATAGAAGTAAAGCAGAATGCACATTAGTGTTTATGATAAATGGAGTGAAACAGCCAAGTAATGGTTCATTGGAATGGCTGCAGAGGCTCCATTCAACCATTATTTTGTCAGGGGGGAAGGGCAGCAAACTCAGACAGGCCCAGCTGAACTATACCTCCCAACTGTCCAGATTTTCAAAGAATGAATAGATTTTTGCTTCTTATTTTTGGTTTGTTCTTCATAAAATTTGTAGTTTTCTGGCAAATCATTTAGGAATTAAGTCACTAAATAATAAGTTTCAGACTTCATAACCTTCAGAAAAATGCATGTTAAAGTAAGAGCTGTTCTATCAACTGTCTCAATTTATACAAGAGCAATTTTTAGTACTGTTTATATGTGCCCCCAATATATTTGGCCTTGTTCAGATTTACTGCTTATATGTGCCCCTAATATATTTGGCCTTGTTCAGATTTACTGCATTAACAGGTTGAGAGGTACATGCAAATAAATTGCTTTATAGAATTAGGCATAGCCAACCTCTCAACTGTCCCCAATTTTTGGCTCAAAATGTTGCTCTTCCCCCTAATAATCCCTCCGCAAAATAGCAATTTTGGAAGAAAACATGGAGGGTTTACAATTAAGAAATAACTGTAATAATCAAAGTTATAGATTACTTGAAATGCATGTAGATTCTTTTATTTTGTCAGCTGCTCAAGGTAGCAGTACTAATATTAAAGTGTCCCTTCTTTGGCAGGTAACAGCTGTATTGTGTATCTATTTTTATATTTTTGCATCACATTTTTGGTCCATTTTTCATAAAGTTGTGTTTTTTGGCAAATTAGTGACAAATCACTAAAGACTGAAGTTAGAAAATGACAGACATTTGAGTTTCAGATTTTATACCCTTCAGAAAATTCATACTAATGCAAGACCTATTCTATTATCTTTCTAAGTTTATTAGAGCAATATTTAAAAATTGTCTTTATTTTTGGGCCTTTGTCCCACTTCTGTGTATGGCTTTGTCCAGATTTTTTGCTCTTGAGGTTGAGAGATATGACAAATGTGTCAGGGCCATCACAGTCAGCCAGAGAGATTTCAAATTGTGACATGCTTGTTGCACCCCACTCCCCCATGTAGTGACTCTGGATGTGTCCAAGCAAGGCAAGGAGTAGTTGTATCTACCTTGGATGGGGAGGACACACTGCATAAGTACTACAGTGGCTTTTCATCTGTCCTTGATTTTGCAGAATGGTCTGGTTTCTGTCATATTTTTGTACTGTTGATTTATGCTTATTACTCAGATTTATGCTTATTACTCAAAGTGCCTGTTGCTCTGTGTTTAAGTAGCAATGCTTTAATGACCATAAGGTAAGCTTGTCTGAGATCATAAGATGCAAGTAAGCTTTAATAAGCATACTGTTAAAGAATTGCCAACATTGAAAGCCTTTCTGTTGTTGTCATGCAGAGAATACTTGACTAGATAATGTATAAGCCTTGGGTATTAAAGGACAGGATTCCATTATTTTAAAAAGCTCATTACACTTGTTGGAGACTTCCAGTAATCTCTACAGACTTTACCCGTAAACTAAACAGAATGCCAATCATAAGACTTTACCCGTAAACTAAACAGAATGCCAATCATGTGTGGTCCATAACCTGTACAGTAATCCTTTAAGCAATGTATCTTGAGCTTGTTTCTTGTTTGCTTTTCATTTTTTACTTTTATCATGTTTTCCCCATGAAACAAGTTGTCAGGCAGCAGGTCTTTTTTGGATAAGAAACATTTTTACAAGTGGGGGCATCACATAGATTTCTACTTTCAGCATGTTACTTGGTACTT